>NW_027522700.1:0-85303 GCF_052094955.1 Ictidomys tridecemlineatus
GTTACTGCCAACGAACGGTTTAACCTAGAAGAACGAAATTTGCCGAGGCAAATGGGATTGGTGTACTGATCATTACCTGAAAGTTTTCATCAAGATTGGGTGAAAAAGTGTGTGCTGAGATTTCAGGCAACTCGTAGTTTTTTGGAAGCTTGGCAGGCCCTTTCCATGAAAGTGATTCTCGCCAGTCTCTGCTTAGGGCTACATCAACAGCAAACAAACTAGAGATAGAACGTGAAACTGCTTTATTGTGTCAAGTTTCAAAGAGCTAGCACAAACCGTGTTTGATTTAGAGTTCCATATACATGTATCCCATAGGAGAAAACAGAGTGAAACCTCAAAATGAAACCGGTTACTGCCAACGAACGGTTTAACCTAGAAGAACGAAATTTGGCGAGCCAAGTGGGATTGGTGTACTGATCATTACCTGAAAGTATCATCAAGATTGGGTTAAAAAGTGTTTGCTGAGATTTCAGGCAACTCGTAGTTTTTTGGAAGCTTGGCAGGCCCTTTCCATGAAAGTGATTCTCGCCAGTCTCTGCTTCGGGCTACATAAACAGCAAACAAACCATAGAGATAGAACTTGAAACTGCTTTATTGTGTCAAGTTTCAAAGAGCTAGCACAAACCGTGTTTGATTTAGAGTTCCAAATACATGTATCCCTATAGGAGAAAACAGAGTGAAACCTCAAAATGAAACCGGTTACTGCCAAGGAACGGTTTAACATAGAAGAACGAAATTTGGCAAGCCAAGTGGGATTGGTCTACTGATCATTACCTGAAAGTATCATCAAGATTGGGTGAAAAAGTGTTTGCTGAGATTTCAGGCAACGCGTAGTTTTTGGGTAGCTAGGCAGGCCCTTTTCATGAAAGTGATTCTTGGCAGTCTCTGCTTAGGGCTACATCAACAGTATACAAACCATAGAGATAGAATTTGAAACTGCTTTATTGTGTCAAGTTTCAAAGAGCTAGCACAAACCGTCTTTGATTTAGAGTTCCAAATACATGTATCCCTATAGGAGAAAACAGAGTGAAACCTCAAAATGAAACCGGTTACTGCCAACGAACGGTTTAACCTAGAAGAACGAAATTTGGCGAGCAAAGTGGGATTGGTCTACTGATCATTACCTGAAAGTTTCATCAAGATTGGGTGAAAAAGTGAGTGCTGAGATTTCAGGCAACTCGTAGTTTTTTGGACGCTTGGCAGGCCCTTTCCATGAAAGTGATTCTCGCCAGTCTCTGCTTAGGGCTACATAAACAGCAAACAAACCATAGAGATAGAACTTGAAACTCCTTTATTGTGTCAAGTTTCAAAGAGCTAGCACAAACCGTGTTTTTTTCAGAGTTCCAAATACATGTACCCTATAGGAGAAAACAGAGTGAAACCTCAAAATGAAACCGGTTACTGCCAACGAACGGTTTAACCTAGAAGAACGAAATTTGGCGAGCCAAGTGGGATTGGTGTACTGATCATTACCTGAAAGATTCATCAAGATTGGGTGAAAAAGTGTGTGCTGAGATTTCAGGCAACTCGTAGGATTTTGGAAGCTTGGCAGGCCCTTTCCATGAAAGTGATTCTCGCCAGTCTCTGCTTAGGGCTACATCAACAGCAAACAAACCATAGAGACAGAACTTGAAACTGCTTTATTGTGTCAAGTTTCAAAGAGCTAGCACAAACCGTGTTTGATTTAGAGTTCCAAATACATGTATCCCTATAGGAGAAAACAGAGTGAAACCTCAAAATGAAACCGGTTACTGCCAAGGAACGGTTTAAACCTAGAAGAACGAAATTTGGCGAGCAAAGTGGGATTGGTATACTGATCATTACCTGAAAGTTTCATCAAGATTGGGTGAAAAAGTGTTTGCTGAGATTTCAGGCAACTCGTAGTTTTTTGGAAGCTTGGCAGGCCCTTTCCATGAAAGTGATTCTCGCCAGTCTCTGCTTAGGGCTACATGAACAGCAAACAAACCATAGATATAGAACTTGAAACTGCTTTATTGTGTCAAGTTTCAAAGAGCTAGCACAAACCGTGTTTGATTTAGAGTTCCAAATACATGTATCCCTATAGGAGAAAACAGAGTGAAACCTCAAAATGAAACCGGTTACTGACAACGACCGGTTTAACCTAGAAGAACGAAATTTGGCGAGCCAAGTGGGATTGGTGTACTGATCATTACCTGAAAGTATCATCAAGATTGGGTTAAAAAGTGTTTGCTGAGATTTCAGGCAACTCGTAGTTTTTTGGAAGCTTGGCAGGCCCTTTCCATGAAAGTGATTCTCGCCAGTCTCTGCTTCGGGCCTACATAAACAGCAAACAAACCATAGAGATAGAACTTGAAACTGCTTTATTGTGTCAAGTTTCAAAGAGCTAGCACAAACCGTGTTTGATTTAGAGTTCCAAATACATGTATCCCTATAGGAGAAAACAGAGTGAAACCTCAAAATGAAACCGGTTACTGCCAAGGAACGGTTTAACATAGAAGAACGAAATTTGGCAAGCCAAGTGGGATTGGTCTACTGATCATTACCTGAAAGTATCATCAAGATTGGGTGAAAAAGTGTTTGCTGAGATTTCAGGCAACGCGTAGTTTTTTGGTAGCTAGGCAGGCCCTTTTCATGAAAGTGATTCTTGGCAGTCTCTGCTTAGGGCTACATCAACAGTATACAAACCATAGAGATAGAATTTGAAACTGCTTTATTGTGTCAAGTTTCAAAGAGCTAGCACAAACCGTCTTTGATTTAGAGTTCCAAATACATGTATCCCTATAGGAGAAAACAGAGTGAAACCTCAAAATGAAACCGGTTACTGCCAACGAACGGTTTAACCTAGAAGAACGAAATTTGGCGAGCAAAGTGGGATTGGTCTACTGATCATTACCTGAAAGTTTCATCAAGATTGGGTGAAAAAGTGAGTGCTGAGATTTCAGGCAACTCGTAGTTTTTTGGACGCTTGGCAGGCCCTTTCCATGAAAGTGATTCTCGCCAGTCTCTGCTTAGGGCTACATAAACAGCAAACAAACCATAGAGATAGAACTTGAAACTCCTTTATTGTGTCAAGTTTCAAAGAGCTAGCACAACCGTGTTTTTTTCAGAGTTCCAAATACATGTACCCTATAGGAGAAAACAGAGTGAAACCTCAAAATGAAACCGGTTACTGCCAACGAACGGTTTAACCTAGAAGAACGAAATTTGGCGAGCCAAGTGGGATTGGTGTACTGATCATTACCTGAAAGATTCATCAAGATTGGGTGAAAAGTGTGTGCTGAGATTTCAGGCAACTCGTAGGATTTTGGAAGCTTGGCAGGCCCTTTCCATGAAAGTGATTCTCGCCAGTCTCTGCTTAGGGCTACATCAACAGCAAACAAACCATAGAGACAGAACTTGAAACTGCTTTATTGTGTCAAGTTTCAAAGAGCTAGCACAAACCGTGTTTGATTTAGAGTTCCAAATACATGTATCCCTATAGGAGAAAACAGAGTGAAACCTCAAAATGAAACCGGTTACTGCCAACGAACGGTTTAACCTAGAAGAACGAAATTTGGCGAGCCAAGTGGGATTGGTGTACTGATCATTACCTGAAAGTTTCATCAAGATTGGGTGAAAAAGTGTGTGCTGAGATTTCAGGGAACTCGTAGTTTTTTGGAACCTTGGCAGGCCCTTTCCATGAAAGTGATTCTCGCCAGTCTCTGCTTAGGGTTATATCAACAGCAAACAAACCATAGAGATGGAACTTGAAACTGTTTTATTGTGTCAACTTTCAAAGAGCTAGCACAAACCGTGTTTGATTTTGAGTTCCAAATACATGTATCCCTATAGGAGAAAACAGAGTGAAACCTCAAAATGAAACCGGTTACTGCCAAGGAACGGTTTAACCTAGAAGAACGAAATTTGGCGAGCAAAGTGGGATTGGTATACTGATCATTACCTGAAAGTTTCATCAAGATTGGGTGAAAAAGTGTTTGCTGAGATTTCAGGCAACTCGTAGTTTTTTGGAAGCTTGGCAGGCCCTTTCCATGAAAGTGATTCTCGCCAGTCTCTGCTTAGGGCTACATGAACAGCAAACAAACCATAGATATAGAACTTGAAACTGCTTTATTGTGTCAAGTTTCAAAGAGCTAGCACAAACCGTGTTTGATTTAGAGTTCCAAATACATGTATCCCTATAGGAGAAAACAGAGTGAAACCTCAAAATGAAACCGGTTACTGACAACGACCGGTTTAACCTAGAAGAACGAAATTTGGCGAGCCAAGTGGGATGGTGTACTGATCATTACCTGAAAGTTTCATCAAGATTGGGTGAAAAAGTGTTTTCTGAGATTTCAGGCAACTCCTAGTTTTTTGGAAGCTTGGCAGGACCTTTCCATGTAAGTGACTCTCGCCAGTCTCTGCTTAGGGCTACATCAACAGCAAACAAACCATAGAGATAGAACTTGAAACTGCTTTATTGTGTCAAGTTTCAAAGAGCTAGCACAAACCGTGTTTGATTTAGAGTTCCAAATATATGTATCCCTATAGGTGAAAACAGAGTGAAACCTCAAAATGAAACCGGTTACTGACAACGAACGGTTTAACCTAGAAGAACGAAATTTGGTGAGTGAAGTGGGATTGGTGTACTGATCATTACCTGAAAGATTCATCAAGATTGGGTGAAAAAGTGTGTGCTGAGGTTTCAGACAACTCGTAGGTTTTTGGAATCTTGGCAGGCCCTTTCCATGAAAGTGATTCTCGCCAGTCTCTGCTTAGGGCAATATCAACAGCAAACAAACCATAGAGATAGAATTTGAAACTGCTTTATTGTGTCAAGTATCAAAGAGCTAGCACAAACCGTGTTTGATTTAGAGTTCCAAATACATGTATCCCTATAGGAGAAAACAGAGTGAAACCTCAAAATGAAACCGGTTACTGCCAACGAACGGTTTAACCTAGAAGAACGAAATTTGGCGAGCAAAGTGGGATTGATCTACTGATCATTACCTGAAAGTTTCATCAAGATTGGGTGAAAAAGTGAGTGCTGAGATTTCAGGCAACTCGTAGTTTTTTGGACGCTTGGCAGGCCCTTTCCATGAAAGTGATTCTCGCCAGTCTCTGCTTAGGGCTACATCAACAGCAAACAAACCATAGAGATAGAACTTGAAACTCCTTTATTGTGTCAAGTTTCAAAGAGCTAGCACAAACCGTGTTTGATTCAGAGTTCCAAATACATGTACCCTATAGGAGAAAACAGAGTGAAACCTCAAAATGAAACCGGTTACTGCCAACTAACGGTTTAACCTAGAAGAACGAAATTTGGCGAGCCAAGTGGGATTGGTGTACTGATCATTACCTGAAAGTTTCATCAAGATTGGGTGAAAAAGTGTGTGCTGAGATTTCAGGCAACTCGTAGGATTTTGGAAGCTTGGCAGGCCCTTTCTATGAATGTGATTCTCGCCAGTCTCTGCTTAGGGCTACATCAACAGCAAACAAACCATAGAGATAGAACTTGAAACTGCTTTATTGTGTCAAGTTTCAAAGAGCTAGCACAAACCGTGTTTGATTTAGAGTTCCAAATACATGTATCCCTATAGGAGAAAACAGAGTGAAACCTCAAAATGAAACCGGTTACTGCCAAGGAACGGTTTAACCTAGAAGAATGAAATTTGGCAAGCCAAGTCAGATTGGTGTACTGATCATTACCTGAAAGTTTCATCAAGATTGGGTGAAAAAGTGTGTGCTGAGATTTCAGGGAACTCGTAGTTTTTTGGAACCTTGGCAGACCCTTTCCATGAAAGTGATTCTCGCCAGTCTCTGCTTAGGGCTACATCAACAGCAAACAAACCATAGAGATAGAACTTGAAACTGCTTTATTGTGTCAAGTTTCAAAGAGCTAGCACAAACCGTGTTTGATTTAGAGTTCCAAATACATGTATCCCTATAGGAGAAAACAGAGTGAAACCTCAAAATGAAACCGGTTACTGCCAACGAACGGTTTAACCTAGAAGAACTAAATTTGGCGAGCCAAGTGGGATTGGTGTACTGATCATTACCTGAAAGTTTCATCAAGATTGGGTGAAAAAGTGTTTTCTGAGATTTCAGGAAACTCCTAGTTTTTTGGAAGCTTGGCAGGACCTTTCCATGTAAGTGACTCTCGCCAGTCTCTGCTTAGGGCTACATCAACAGCAAACAAACCATAGAGATAGAACTTGAAACTGCTTTATTGTGTCAAGTTTCAAAGAGCTAGCACAAACCGTGTTTGATTTAGAGTTCCAAATACTTGTATCCCTATAGGAGAAAGCAGAGTGAAACCTCAAAATGAAACCGGTTACTGCCAACGAACGGTTTAACCTAGAAGAACAAAATTTGGCAATCCAAGTGGGATTTGTGTACTGATCATTACCTGAAAGTATCATAAACATTGGGTGAAAAAGTGTGTGCTGAGATTTCAGGCAACTCGTAGTTTTTTGGAAGCTAGCAGGCCCTTTCCATGAAAGTGATTCCCGCCAGTCTCTGCTTAGGGCTACATCAACAGCAAACAAACCATAGAGATAGAACTTGAAACTGCTTTATTGTGTCAAGTTTCAAAGAGCTTGCACAAACCGTGTTTGATTTTGAGTTCCAAATACATGTATCCCTATAGGAGAAAACAGAGTGAAACCTCAAAATGAAACAGGTTACTGCCAACGAACGGTTTAATCTAGAAGAACGAAATTTGGCGAGCCAAGTGGGATTGGTGTACTGATCATTACCTAAAAGTTTCATCAAGATTGGGTGAAAAAGTGTGTGCTGAGATTTCAGGCAACTCGTAGTTTTTTGAAAGCTTGGCAGGCCCTTTCCATGAAAGTGATTCTCGCCAGTCTCTTCTTAGGACAACTTCAACAGCAAACAAACCATAGAGATAGAACTTGAAACTGCTTTATTGTGTCAAGTTTCAAAGACCTAGCACAAACCATGTTTGATTTAGAGTTCCAAATACATGTATCCCTATAGGAGAAAACAGAGTGAAACCTCAAAATGAAACCGGTTACTGCCAACGAACGGTTTAACCTAGAAGAACGAAATTTGGCGAGCCAAGTGGGATTGGTGTACTGATCATTACCTGAAAGTTTCATCAAGATTGGGTGAAAAAGTGTTTGCTGAGATTTCAGGCAACTCGTAGTTTTTTGGAAGCTTGGCAGGCCCTTTCCATGAAAGTGATTCTCGCCAGTCTCTGCTTAGGGCTACATCAACAGCAAACAAACCATAGAGATAGAACTTGAAACTGCTTTATTGTGTCAAGTTTCAAAGAGCTAGCACAAACCGTGTTTGATTTAGAGTTCCAAATACATGTATCCCTATAGGAGAAAACAGAGTGAAACCTCAAAATGAAACCGGTTACTGCCAACGAACGGTTTAACCTAGAAGAACGAAATTTGGCGAGCCAAGTGGGATTGGTGTACTGATCATTACCTGAAAGTTTCATCAAGATTGGGTGAAAAAGTGTTTTCTGAGATTTCAGGCAACTCCTAGTTTTTTGGAAGCTTGGCAGGCCCTTTCCATGGAAGTGATTCTCGCCAGTCTCTGCTTAGGGCTACATCAACAGCAAACAAACCATAGAGATAGAACTTGAAACTGCTTTATTGTGTCAAGTTTCAAAGAGCTAGCACAAACCGTGTTTGATTTAGAGTTCCAAATACATGTATCCCTATAGGAGAAAACAGAGTGAAACCTCAAAATGAAACCGGTTACTGCCAACGAACGGTTTAACCTAGAAGAACGAAATTTGGCGAACCAAGTGGGATTGGTGTACTGACCATTACCTGAAAGTTTCAACAAGTTTGGGTGAAAAAGCGTGTGCTGAGATTTCAGGCAACTCGTAGTTTTTTGGAAGCTTGGCAGGCCCTTTCCATGAAAGTGATTCTCGCCAGTCTCTGCTTAGGGCTACATCAACAGCAAACAAACCATAGAGATAAAACTTGAAACTGCTTTATTGTGTCAAGTTTCAAAGAGCTAGCACAAACCGTGTTTGATTTAGAGTTCCAAATACATGTATCCCTATAGGAGAAAACAGAGTGAAACCTCAAAATGAAACCGGTTACTGCCAACGAACGGTTTAACCTAGAAGAACGAAATTTGGCGAGCCAAGTGGGATTCGTGGACTGATCATTACCTGAAAGTTTCATCAAGATTGGGTGAAAAAGTTTGTGTTGAAATTTCTGGCAACTCATAGTTTTTTGGAAGCTTGGCAGGCCCTTTCCATGAAAGTGATTCTCGCCAGTCTCTGCTTAGGGCTACATCAACAGCAAACAAACCATAGAGATAAAACTTGAAACTGCTTTATTGTGTCAAGTTTCAAAGAGCTAGCACAAACCGTATTTGATTTAGAGTTCCAAATACATGTATCCCTATAGGAGAAAACAGAGTGAAACCTCAAAATGAAACCGATTACTGCCACCTAACGGTTTAACCGAGAAGAACGAAATTTGGCGAGCCTAGTGGGATTGGTGTACTGATCATTACCTGAAAGTTTCATCAAGATTGGGTGAAAAAGTGTTTGATGAGATTTCTGGCAACTCGTAGTTTTTTGGAAGCTTGGCAGGCCCTTTCCATGAAAGTGATTCTGGCCAGTCTCTGCTTAGGGCTACATCAACAGCAAACAAACCATAGAGATAGAACTTGAAACTGCTTTATTGTGTCAAGTTTCAAAGAGCTAGCACAAACCGTCTTTGATTTAGAGTTTCAAATACATGTATCTGTATAGGAGAAAACAGAGTGAAACCTCAAAATGAAACCGGTTACTTCCAACGAACGGTTTAATCTAGAAGAACGAAATTTGGCGAGCCAAGTGAGATTGGTGTACTGATCATTACCTGAGAGTTTCATCAAGATTGGGTGAAAAAGTGTTTGCTGAGATTTCAGGCAACTCGTAGTTTTTTGGAAGCTTGGCAGGCCCTTTCCATGAAAGTGATTCTCGCCAGTCTCTGCTTAGGGCTACATCAACAGCAAACAAACCATAGAGATAGAACTTGAAACTGCTTTATTGTGTCAAGTTTCAAAGAGCTTGCACAAACCGTGTTTGATTTTGAGTTCCAAATACATGTATCCCTATAGGAGAAAACAGAGTGAAACCTCAAAATGAAACCGGTTACTGCCAACGAACAGTTTAATCTAGAAGAACGAAATTTGGTGAGCCAAGTGGGATGGGTGTACTGATCATTACCTGAAAGTTTCATCAAGATTGGGTGAAAAAGTGTTTGCTGAGATTTCTGGCAAATCGTAGTTTTTTGGAAGCTTGGCAGGCCCTTTCCATGAAAGTGATTCTCGCCAGTCTCTGCTTAGGGCTACATCAACAGCAAACAAACCATAGAGATAGAACTTGAAACTGCTTTATTGTGTCAAGTTTCAAAGAGCTAGCACAAACCGTGTTTGATTTAGAGTTCCAAATACATGTATCCCTATAGGAGAAAACAGAGTGAAACCTCAAAATGAAACCGGTTACTGCCAACGAACGGTTTAACCTAACAGAACGAAATTTGGCAAGCCAAGTGGGATTGGTGTACTGATCATTACCTGAAAGTTTCATCAAGATTGGGTGAAAAAGTGTGTGCTGAGATTTCAGGCAACTCGTAGTTTTTTGGAAGCTTGGCAGGCCCTTTCCATGGAAGTGATTCTCGCCAGTCTCTGCTTAGGGCTACATCAACAGCAAACAAACCATAGAGATAGAACTTGAAACTGCTTTATTGTGTCAAGTTTCAAAGAGCTAGCACAAACCGTGTTTGATTTAGAGTTCCAAATACATGTATCCCTATAGGAGAAAACAGAGTGAAACCTCAAAATGAAACCGGTTACTGCCAACGAACGGTTTAACCTAGAAGAACGAAATTTGGCGAGCCAAGTGGGATTGGTGTACTGATCATTACCTGAAAGTTTCATCAAGTTTGGGTGAAAAATCCTGTGCTGAGATTTCAGGCAACTCGTAGTTTTTTGGAAGCTTGGCAGGCCCTTTCCATGAAAGTGATTCTCGCCAGTCTCTGCTTAGGGCTACATCAACAGCAAACAAACCATAGAGATAAAACTTGAAACTGCTTTATTGTGTCAAGTTTTAAAGAGCTAGCACAAACCGTGTTTGATTTAGAGTTCCAAATACATGTATCCCTATAGGAGAAAACAGAGTGAAACCTCAAAATGAAACCGGTTACTGCCAACGAACGGTTTAACCTAGAAGAACGAAATTTAGCGAGCCAAGTGGGATTCGTGGACTGATCATTACCTGAAAGTTTCATCAAGATTGGGTGAAAAAGTTTGTGTTGAAATTTCTGGAAACTCATAGTTTTTTGGAAGCTTGGCAGGCCCTTTCCATGAAAGTGATTCTCGCCAGTCTCTGCTTAGGGCTACATCAACAGCAAACAAACCATAGAGATAAAACTTGAAACTGCTTTATTGTGTCAAGTTTCAAAGAGCTAGCACAAACCGTATTTGATTTAGAGTTCCAAATACATGTATCCCTATATGAGAAAACAGAGTGAAACCTCAAAATGAAACCTGTTACTGCCAACGAACGATTTAACCTAGAAGAACGAAATTTGGCGAGCCAAGTGGGATTGGTGTACTGATCATTACTTGAAAGTTTCATCAAGATTGGGTGAAAAAGTTTGTGTTGAGATTTCTGGCAACTCGTAGTTTTTTGGAAGCTTGGCAGGCCCTTTCCATGAAAGTGATTCTCGCCAGTCTCTGCTTAGGGCTACATCAACAGCAAACAAACCATAGAGATAGAACTTAAAAGTGCTTTATTGTGTCAAGTTTCAAAGAGCTAGCACAAACCGTGTTTGATTTTGAGTTCCAAATACATGTATCCCTATAGGAGAAAACAGAGTGAAACCTCAAAATGAAACCGGTTACTGCCAACGAACAGTTTAACCTAGAAGAACGAAATTTGGCGAGCCAAGTTGGATTGGTGTACTGATCATTACCTGAAAGTTTCATCAAGATTGGGTGTAAAAGTGTGTTCTGAGATTTCTGGCAACTCGTAGTTTTTTGGAAGCTTGGCAGGCCCTTTCCATGAAAGTGATTCTCGCCAGTCTCTGCTTAGGGCTACATCAACAGCAAACAAACAATAGAGATAGAACTTGAAACTGCTTTATTGTGTCAAGTTTCAAAGAGCTAGCACAAACCGTGTTTGATTTAGAGTTCCAAATACATGTATGCCTATAGGAGAAAACAGAGTGAAACCTCAAAATGAAACCGGTTATTGCCAACGAACGGTTTAAACCTAGAAGAACGAAATTTGGCGAGCCAAGTGGGATTTGTGTACTGATCATTACCTGAAAGTTTCATCAAGATTGGGTGAAAAAGTGTGTGCTGAGATTTCAGGCAACTCGTAGTTTTTTGGAAGCTTGGCAGGCCCTTTCCATGAAAGTGATTCTCGCCAGTCTCTGCTTAGGGCTACATCAACAGCAAACAAATCATAGAGATAGAACTTGAAACTGCTTTATTGTGTCAAGTTTCAAAGAGCTAGCACAAACCGTGTTTGATTTAGAGTTCCAAATACATGTATCCCTATAGGAGAAAACAGAGTGAAACCTCAAAATGAAACCGGTTACTGCCAACGACTGGTTTAACCTAGAAGAACGAAATTTGGCGAGCCAAGTGTGATTGGTGTACTGATCATTACCTGAAAGTATCATCAAGATTGGGTGAAAAAGTGTTTGTTGAGATTTCAGGCATCTCGTAGTTTTTTGGAAGCTTGACAGGCCCTTTCCATGAAAGTGATTCTCGCCATTCTCTGCTTAGGGCTACATCAACAGTAAACAAATCATAGAGATAGAACTTGAAACTGCTTTATTGTGTCAAGTTTCAAAGAGCTAGCACAAACCGTGTTTGATTTAGAGTTCCAAATACATGTATCCCTATAGGAGAAAACAGAGTGAAACCTCAAAATGAAACCGGTTACTGCCAACGAACGGTTTAACCTAGAAGAACGAAATTTGGCGAGCCAAGTGGGATTGGTGTACTGATCATTACCTGAAAGTTTCATCAAGATTGGGTGAAAAAGTGTGTGCTGAGATTTCAGGCAACTCGTAGTTTTTTTGAAGCTTGGCAGGCCCTCTCCATGAAAGTGATCCTCGCTAGTCTCTGCTTAGGGCTACATCAACAGCAAACAAACCATAGAGAGAGAACTTGAAACTGCTTTATTGTGTCAAGTTTCAAAAAGATAGCACAAACCGTGTTTGATTTAGAGTTCCAAATATATGTATCCCTATAGGAGAAAACAGAGTGAAACCTCAAAATTAAACCGGTTACTGCCAACGAACGGTTTAACCTAGAAGAACGAAATTTGGCGAGCCAAGTGGGATTGGTGTACTGACCATTACCTGAAAGTTTCAACAAGTTTGGGTGAAAAAGCGTGTGCTGAGATTTCAGGCAACTCGTAGTTTTTTGGAAGCTTGGCAGGCCCTTTCCATGAAAGTGATTCTCGCCAGTCTCTGCTTAGGGCTACATCAACAGCAAACAAACCATAGAGATAAAACTTGAAACTGCTTTATTGTGTCAAGTTTCAAAGAGCTAGCACAAACCGTGTTTGATTTAGAGTTCCAAATACATGTATCCCTATAGGAGAAAACAGAGTGAAACCTCAAAATGAAACCGGTTACTGCCAACGAACGGTTTAACCTAGAAGAACGAATTTTGGCGAGCCAATTGGGATTCGTGGACTGATCATTACCTGAAAGTTTCATCAAGATTGGGTGAAAAAGTTTGTGTTGAAATTTCTGGCAACTCATAGTTTTTTGGAAGCTTGGCAGGCCCTTTCCATGAAAGTGATTCTCGCCAGTCTCTGCTTAGGGCTACATCAACAGCAAACAAACCATAGAGATAAAACTTGAAACTGCTTTATTGTGTCAAGTTTCAAAGAGCTAGCACAAACCGTCTTTGATTTAGAGTTTCAAATACATGTATCCCTATAGGAGAAAACAGAGTGAAACCTCAAAATGAAACCTGTTACTGCCAACGAACGATTTAACCTAGAAGAACGAAATTTGGCGAGCCAAGTGGGATTGGTGTACTGATCATTACTTGAAAGTTTCATCAAGATTGGGTGAAAAAGTTTGTGTTGAGATTTCTGGCAACTCGTAGTTTTTTGGAAGCTTGGCAGGCCCTTTCCATGAAAGTGATTCTCGCCAGTCTCTGCTTAGGGCTACATCAACAGCAAACAAACCATAGAGATAGAACTTGAAAGTGCTTTATTGTGTCAAGTTTCAAAGAGCTAGCACAAACCGTGTTTGATTTTGAGTTCCAAATACATGTATCCCTATAGGAGAAAACAGAGTGAAACCTCAAATGAAACCGGTTACTGCCAACGAACGGTTGAACCTAGAAGAACGAAATTTTGCGAGCCAAGTGGGATTGGTGTACTGATCATTACCTGAAAGTTTCATCAAGATTGGGTGAAAAAGTGTGTGCTGAGATTTCAGGCAACTCGTAGTTTTTTGGAAGCTTGGCAGGCCCTTTCCATGAAAGTGATTCTCGCCAGTCTCTGCTTAGGGCTACATCAACAGCAAACAAACCATAGAGATAGAACTTGAAACTGCTTTATTGTGTCAAGTTTCAAAGAGCTAGCACAAACCGTGTTTGATTTAGAGTTCCAAATACATGTATCCCTATAGGAGAAAACAGAGTGAAACCTCAAAATGAAACCGGTTACTTCCAACGAACGGTTTAACCTAGTAGAAGAAAATTTGGCGAGCCAAGTGGGATTGGTGTACTGATCTTACCTTAAAGTTTCATCAAGATTTGATGAAAAAGTGTGTGCTGAGATTTGAGGCAACTCGTAGTTTTTTGGAAGCTTGGCAGGCCCTTTCCATGAAAGTGACTCTCGCCAGTCTCTGCTTAGGGCTACATCAACAGCAAACAAACCATAGAGATAGAACTTGAAACTGCTTTATTGTGTCAAGTTTCAAAGAGCTAGCACAAACCTTGTTTGATTTAGAGTTCCAAATACATGTATCCCTATAGGAGAAAACAGAGTGAAACCTCAAAATGAAACCGGTTACTGCCAACGAACGGTTTAACCTAGAAGAACGAAATTTGGCTAGCCAAGTAAGATTAGTGTACTGATCATTACCTGAAAGTTTCATCAAGATTGGGTGAAAAAGTGTGTGCTGAGATTTCAGGCAACTCATAGTTTTTTGGAAGCTTGGCAGGCCCTTTCCATGAAAGTGACTCTCGCTAATCTCTGCTTACGGCTACATCAACAGCAAAGAAACCATAGAGATAGAACTTGAAACTGCTTTATTGTGTCAAGTTTCAAAGAGCTAGCACAAACCGTGTTTGATTTAGAGTTCCAAATACATGTATCACTACAGGAGAAAACAGAGTGAAACCTCAAAATGAAACCGGTTACTGCCAACGAACGGTTTAACCTAGTAGAAGAAAATTTGGCGAGCCAAGTGGGATTGGTGTACTGATCATTACCTGAAAGTTTCATCAAGATTGGGTGAAAAAGTGTTTGCTGAGATTTCAGGTAACTCGTAGTTTTTTGGAAGCCTGGCAGGCCCTTTCCATGAAAGTGATTCTCGCCAGTCTCTGCTTAGGGCTACATTAACAGCAAACAAACCATAGAGATAGAACTTGAAACTGCTTTATTGTGTCAAGTTTCAAAGAGCTAGCACAAACCGTGTTTGATTTAGAGTTCCAAATACATGTATCCCTATAGGAGAAAACAGAGTGAAACCTCAAAATGAAACCGGTTACTGCCACCTAACGGTTTAACCTAGAAGAACGAAATTTGGCGAGCCAAGTGGGATTGGCGTACTGATCATTACCAGAAAGTTTCATCAAGATTGGGTGAAAAAGTGTTTGCTGAGATTTCAGGCAACTCGTAGTTTTTTGGAAGCTTGGCAGGCCCTTTCCATGAAAGTGATTCTCGCCAGTCTCTGCTTAGGGCTACATCAACAGCAAACAAACCATAGAGATAGAACTTGAAACTGCTTTATTGTGTCAAGTTTCAAAGAGGTAGCACAAACCGTGTTTGATTTAGAGTTCCAAATACATGTATCCCTATAGGAGAAAACAGAGTGAAACCTCAAAATGAAACCGGTTACTGCCAACGAACGGTTGAACCTAGAAGAACGAAATTTGGCGAGCCAAGTGGGATTGGTGTACTGATCATTACGTGAAAGTTTCATCAAGATTGGGTGAAAAAGTGTGTGCTGAGATTTCTGGCAACTCGTAGTTCTTTGGAAGCTTGGCAGGCCCTTTCCATGAAAGTGATTCTCGCCAGTCTCTGCTTAGGGCTACATCAACAGCAAACAAACCATAGAGATAGAACTTGAAACTGGTTTATTGTGTGAAGTTTCAAAGAGCTAGCACAAACCGTGTTTGATTTAGAGTTCCAAATACATGTATCCCTATAGGAGAAAACAGAGTGAAACCTCAAAATGAAACCGGTTACTGCCAAGGAACGGTTTAACCTAGAAGAACGAAATTTGGCGAGCCAAGTGGGACTGGTGTACTGATCATTACCTGAAAGTTTCATCAAGATTGGTTGAAAAAGTTTTGCTGAGATTTCAGGCCACTCGTAGTTTTTTGGAAGCTTGGCAGGCCCTTTCCATGAAAGTGACTCTCGCCAGTCTCTGCTTAGGGCTACATCAACAGTAAACAAACCATAGAGATAGAACTTGAAACTGCTTTATTGTGTCAAGTTTCAAAGAGCTAGCACAAACCGTGTTTGATTTAGAGTTCCAAATACATGTATCCCTATAGAAGAAAACAGAGTGAAACCGCAAAATGAAACCGGTTACTGCCACCTAACGGTTTAACCTAGAAGAACGAAATTTGGCGAGCCAAGTGGGATTGGTGTACTGATCATTACCTGAAAGTTTAATCAAGATTGGGTGAAAAAGTGTGTGCTGAGATTTCAGGAAAGTCTAAGATTTTTGGAATCTTGGCAGGCCCTTTCCATGAAAGTGATTCTCGACAGTCTCTGCTTAGGGCTACATCAAAGCAAACAAACCATAGACATAGAACTTGAAACTGCTTTATTGTGTCAAGTTTCAAAGAGCTAGCAGAAACCGTTTTTGATTTAGAGTTCCAAATACATGTATCCCTATAGGAGAAAACAGAGTGAAACCTCAAAATGTAACCGGTTACTGCCAACGAACGGTTTAACCTAGAAGACCGAAATTTGGCGAGCCAAGTTGGATTGGTGTACTGATCATTACCTGAAAGTTTCATCAAGATTGGGTGAAAAAGTGTTTGCTGAGATTTCAGGCAACTCGTAGTTTTTTGGAAGCTTGGCAGGCCCTTTCCATGAAAGTGATTCTCGCCAGTCTCTGCTTAGGGCTACATCAACAGCAAACAAACCATAGAGATAGAACTTGAAACTGCTTTATTGTGTCAAGTTTCAAAGAGCTAGCACAAACCGTGTTTGATTTAGAGATCCAAATACATGTATCCCTGTAGGAGAAAACAGAGTGAATCCTCAAAATGAAACCGTTTACTGCCAACGAACGGTTTAACCTAGAAGAACGAAATTTGGCGAGCCAAGTGGGATTGGTGTACTGATTATTACCTGAAAGTTTCATCAAGATTGGGTTAAAAAGGGTGTGCTGAGATTTCGGACAACTTGTAGTTTTTTGGAAGCTTGGCAGGCCCTTTCCATGAAAGTGATTCTCGCCAGTCTCTGCTTAGGGCTACATCAACAGCAAACAAACCATAGAGATAGAACTTGAAACTGCTTTATTGTGTCAAGTTTCAAAGAGCTATCACAAACCGTGTTTGATTTAGAGTTCCAAATACATGTATCCCTATAGGAGAAAACAGTGAAACCTCAAAATTAAACCGGTTACTGCCAACGAACGGTTTAACCTAGAAGAACGAAATTTGTCGAGCCAAGTGGGATTGGTGTACTGATCATTACCTGAAAGTTTCATCAAGATTGGGTGAAAAAGGGTGTGCTGAGATTTCAGGCAACTCTTAGTTTTTTGGAAGCTTGGCAGGCCCTTTCCATGAAAGTGATTCTCGCCAGTCTCTGCTTAGGGCTACATCAACAGCAAACAAACCATAGAGATAGAACTTGAAACTGCTTTATTGTTTCAAGTTTCAAAGAGCTAGCACAAACCGTGTTTGATTTAGAGTTCCAAATACATGTATCCCTATAGGAGAAAACAGAGTGAAACCTCAAAATGAAACCGGTTACTGCCAACGAACGGTTTAACCTAGAAGAACGAAATTTGGCGAGCCAAGTGGGATGGGTGTACTAATCATTACCTGAAAGTTTCATCAAGATTGGGTGAAAAAGGGTGTGCTGAGATTTCAGGCAACTCGTAGTTTTTTGGAAGCTTGGCAGGCCCTTTCCATGAAAGTGATTCTCGCCAGTCTCTGCTTAGGGCTACATCAACAGCAAACAAACCATACAGAGAGAACTTGAAACTGCTTTATTGTGTCAAGTTTCAAAGAGCTAGCACAAATCGTGTTTGATTTAGAGTTCCAAATACATGTATCCCTATAGGAGAAAACAGAGTGAAACCTCAAAATGAAACCGGTTACTGCCAACGAACGGTTTAACCTAGACGAACGAAATTTGGCGAGCCAAGTGGGATTGGTGTACTGATCATTACCTGAAAGTTTCATCAAGATTGGGTGAAAAAGGGTGTGCTGAGATTTCGGGCAACTCGTTGTTTTTTGGAAGCTTGGCAGGCCCTTTCCATGAAAGTGATTCTCGCCAGTCTCTGCTTAGGGCTACATCAACAGCAAACAAACCATAGAGATAGAACTTGAAACTGCTTTATTGTTTCAAGTTTCAAAGAGCTAGCAAAAACCGTGTTTGATTTAGAGTTCCAAATACATGTATCCCTATAGGAGAAAACAGAGTGAAACCTCAAAATGAAACCGGTTACTGCCAACGAACGGTTTAACCTAGAAGAACGAAATTTGGCGAGCCAAGTGGGATGGGTGTACTAATCATTACCTGAAAGTTTCATCAAGATTGGGTGAAAAAGGGTGTGCTGAGATTTCAGGCAACTCGTAGTTTTTTGGAAGCTTGGCAGGCCCTTTCCATGAAAGTGATTCTCGCCAGTCTCTGCTTAGGGCTACATCAACAGCAAACAAACCATAGAGATAGAACTTGAAACTGCTTTATTGTGTCAAGTTTCAAAGAGCTAGCACAAACCGTGTTTGATTTAGAGTTCCAAATACATGTATCCCTATAGGAGAAAACAGAGTGAAACCTCAAAATGAAACCGGTTACTGCCAACGAACGGTTTAACCTAGAAGAACGAAATTTGGCGAGCCAAGTGGGATTGGTGTACTGATCATTACCTGAAAGTTTCATCAAGATTGGGTGAAAAAGGGTGTGCTGAGATTTCGGGCAACTCGTTGTTTTTTGGAAGCTTGGCAGGCCCTTTCCATGAAAGTGATTCTCGCCAGTCTCTGCTTAGGGCTACATCAACAGCAAACAAACCATAGAGATAGAACTTGAAACTGCTTTATTGTGTCAAGTTTCAAAGAGCTAGCACAAACCGTGTTTGATTTAGAGTTCCAAATACATGTATCCCTATAGAAGAAAACAGTGAAACCTCAAAATTAAACCGGTTACTGCCAACGAACGGTTTAACCTAGAAGAACGAAATTTGGCGAGCCAAGTGGGATTGGTGTACTGATCATTACCTGAAAGTTTCATCAAGATTTGGTGAAAAAGGGTGTGCTGAGATTTCAGGCAACTCGTAGTTTTTTGGAAGCTTGGCAGGCCCTTTCCATGAAAGTGATTCTCGCCAGTCTCTGCTTAGGGCTACATCAACAGCAAACAAACCATAGAGATAGAACTTGAAACTGCTTTATTGTGTCAAGATTCAAAGAGCTAGCACAAACCGTGTTTGATTTAGAGTTCCAAATACATGTATCCCTATAGGAGAAAACAGAGTGAAACCTCAAAATGAAACCGGTTACTGCCAACGAACGGTTTAACCTAGAAGAACGAAATTTGTCAAGCCAAGTGGGATTGGTGTACTGATCATTACCTGAAAGTTTCATCAAGATTGGGTGAAAAAGGGTGTGCTAAGATTTCAGGCAACTCGTAGTTTTTTGGAAGCTTGGCAGGCCCTTTCCATGAAAGTGATTCTCGCCAGTCTCTGCTTAGGGGTACATCAACAGCAAACAAACCATAGAGATAGAACTTGAAACTGCTTTATTGTGTCAAGTTTCAAAGAGCTAGCACAAACCGTGTTTGATTTAGAGTTCCAAATACATGTATCCCTATTGGAGAAAACAGAGTGAAATCTCAAAATGAAACCGGTTACTGCCAACGAACGGTTTAACCTAGAAGAACGAAATTTGGCGAGCCTAGTGGGATTGGTGTACTGATCATTACCTGAAAGTTTCATCAAGATTGGGAGAAAAATTGTGTGCTGAGATTTCAGGCAACTCGTAGTTTTTTGGAAGCTTGGCAGGCCCTTTCCATGAAAGTTTTTCTCGCCAGTCTCTTCTTAGGGCTACATCAACAGCAAACAAACCATAGAGATAGAACTTGAAACTGTTTTATTGTGTCAAGTTTCAAAGAGCTAGCACAAACCGTGTTTGATTTAGAGTTCCAAATACATGTATCCCTATAGGAGAAAACAGAGTGAAACCTCAAAATGAAACCGGTTACTGCCAACGAACGGTTTAACCTAGAAGAACGAAATTTGGCGAGCCAAGTGGGATTGGTGTACTGATCATTACCTGAAAGTTTCATCAAGATTGGGTGAAAAAGGGTGTGCTGATATTTCGGGCAACTCGTAGTTTTTTGGAAGCTTGGCAGGCCCTTTCCATAAAAGTGATTCTCGCCAGTCTCTGCTTAGGGCTACATCAACAGCAAACAAACCATAGAGATAGAACTTGAAACTGCTTTATTGTGTCAAGTTTCAAAGAGCTATCACAAACCGTGTTTGATTTAGAGTTCCAAATACATGTATCCCTATAGGAGAAAACAGTGAAACCTCAAAATTAAACCGGTTACTGCCAACGAACGGTTTAACATAAAGGAACGAAATTTGGCGAGCCAAGTGGGATTGGTGTACTGATCATTACCTGAAAGTTTCATCAAGATTTGGTGAAAAAGGGTGTGCTGAGATTTCAGGCAACTCGTAGTTTTTTGGAAGCTTGGCAGGCCCTTTCCATGAAAGTGATTCTCGCCACTCTCTGCTTAGGGCTACATCAACAGCAAACAAACCATAGAGAAAGAACTTGAAACTGCTTTATTGCGTCACGTTTCAAAGAGCTAGCACAAACCGTGTTTGATTTAGAGTTTCAAATACATGTATCCCTATAGGAGAAAACAGAGTGAAACCTCAAAATGAAACCGGTTACTGCCAACGAACGGTTTAACCTAGAAGAACGAAATATGTCGAGCCAAGTGGGATTGGTGTACTGATCATTACCTGACAGTTTCTTCAAGATTGGGTGAAAAAGGGTGTGCTGAGATTTCGGGCAACTCGTAGTTTTTTGGAAGCTTGGCAAGCCCTTTCCATGAAAGTGATTCTCGCCAGTCTCTGCTTAGGGCTTCTTCAATAGCAAACAAACCATAGAGATAGAACTTGAAACTGCTTTATTGTGTCAAGTTTCAAAGAGCTAGTACAAACCGTGTTTGATTTAGAGTTCCAAATACATGTATCCCTATAGGAGAAAACAGAGTGAAACCTCAAAATGAAACCGGTTACTGCCAACGAACGGTTTAACCTAGAAGAACGAAATTTGTCGAGCCAAGTGGGATTGGTGTACTGATCATTACCTGAAAGTTTCATCAAGATTGGGTGAAAAAGGGTGTGCTGAGATTTCAGGCAACTCGTAGTTTTTTGGAAGCTTTGCAGGCCCTTTCCATGAAAGTGATTCTCGCCAGTCTCTGCTTAGGGCTACATCAACAGCAAACAAACCATAGAGATAGAACTTGAAACTGCTTTATTGTGTCAAGTTTCAAAGAGCTAGCAAAAACCGTGTTTGATTTAGAGTTCCAAATACATGTATCCCTATAGGAGAAAACAGAGTGAAACCACAAAATGAAACCGGTTACTGCCAACGAACGGTTTAACCTAGAAGAACGAAATTTGGCGAGCCAAGTGGGATGGGTGTACTGATCATTACCTGAAAGTTTCATCAAGATTGGGTGAAAAAGGGTGTGCTGAGATTTCAGGAAACTTGTAGTTTTTTGGAAGCTTGGCAGGCCCTTTCCATGAAAGTGATTCTCGCCAGTCTCTGCTTAGGGCTACATCAACAGCAAACAAACCATAGAGATAGAACTTGAAACTGCTTTATTGTGTCAAGTTTCAAAGAGCTAGCACAAACCGTGTTTGATTTAGAGTTCCAAATACATGTATCCCTATTGGAGAAAACAGAGTGAAACCTCAAAATGAAATCGGTTACTGCCATCGTACGGTTTAACCTAGAAGAACGAAATTTGGCGAGCCTAGTGGGATTGGTGTACTGATCATTACCTGAAAGTTTCATCAAGATTGGGTGAAAAAGTGTGTGCTGAGATTTCAGGCAACTCGTAGTTTTTTGGAAGCTTGGCAGGCCCTTTCCATGAAAGTTTTTCTCGCCAGTCTCTGCTTAGGGCTACATCAACAGCAAACAAACCATAGAGATAGAACTTGAAATTGTTTTATTGTGTCAAGTTTCAAAGAGCTAGCACAAACCATGTTTGATTTAGAGTTCCAAATACATGTATCCCTATAGGAGAAAACAGAGTGAAACCTCAAAATGAAACCGGTTACTGCCAACGAACGGTTTAACCTAGAAGAACGAAATTTGGCGAGCCAAGTGGGATTGGTGTACTGATCATTACCTGAAAGTTTCATCAAGATTGGGTGAAAAAGGGTGTGCTGAGATTTCGGGGAACTCGTAGTTTTTTGGAAGCTTGGCAGGCCCTTTCCATGAAAGTGATTCTCGCCAGTCTCTGCTTCGGGCTACATCAACAGCAAACAAACCATAGAGATAGAACTTGAAACTGCTTTATTGTGTCAAGTTTCAAAGAGCTATCACAAACCGTGTTTGATTTAGAGTTCCAAATACATGTATCCCTATAGGAGAAAACAGTGAAACCTCAAAATTAAACCGGTTACTGCCAACAAACGGTTTAACCTAGAAGTACGAAATTTGGCGAGCCAAGTGGGATTGGTGTACTGACCATTACCTGAAAGTTTCATCAAGATTTGGTGAAAAAGGGTGTGCTGAGATTTCAGGCAACTCGTAGTTTTTTGGAAGCTTGGCAGGCCCTTTCCATGAAAGTGATTCTCGCCAGTCTCTGCTTAGGGCTACATCAACAGCAAACAAACCATAGAGATAGAACTTGAAACTGCTTTATTGTGTCAAGTTTCAAAGAGCTAGCACAAACCGTGTTTGATTTAGAGTTCCAAATACATGTATCCCTATTGGAGAAAACAGAGTGAAACCTCAAAATGAAATCGGTTACTGCCAACGAACGGTTAAACCTAGAAGAACGAAATTTGGTGAGCCTAGTGGGATTGGTGTACTGTTCATTACCTGAAAGTTTCATCAAGATTGGGTGAAAAAGTGTGTGCTGAGATTTCAGGCAACTCGTAGTTTTTTGGAAGCTTGGCAGGCCCTTTCCATGAAAGTTTTTCTCGCCAGTCTCTGCTTAGGGCTACATCAACAGCAAACAAACCATAGAGATAGAACTTGAAACTGTTTTATTGTGTCAAGTTTCAAAGAGCTAGCACAAACCGTGTTTGATTTAGAGTTCCAAATACATGTATCCCTATAGGAGAAAACAGAATGAAACCTCAAAATGAAACCGGTTACTGCCAACGAACGGTTTAACCTAAAAGAACGAAATTTGGCGAGCCAAGTGGGATTGGTGTACTGATCATTACCTGAAAGTTTCATCAAGATTGGGTGAAAAAGGGTGTGCTGAGATTTAGGGCAACTCGTTGTTTTTTGGAAGCTTGGCAGGCCCTTTCCATGAAAGTGATTCTCGCCAGTCTCTGCTTAGGGATACATCAACAGCAAACAAACCATAGAGATAGAACTTGAAACTGCTTTATTGTGTCAAGTTTCAAAGAGCTAGCACAAACCGTGTTTGATTTAGAGTTCCAAATACATGTATCCCTATAGGAGAAAACAGTGAAACCTCAAAATTAAACTGGTTACTGCCATCGTACGGTTTAACCTAGAAGAACGAAATTTGGCGAGCCTAGTGGGATTGGTGTACTGATCATTACCTGAAAGTTTCATCAACATTGGGTGAAAAAGTGTGTGCTGAGATTTCGGGCAACTCGTAGTTTTTGGAAGCTTGGCAGGCCCCTTCTATGAAAGTGATTCTCGCCAGTCTCTGCTTAGGGCTACATCAACAGCAAACAAACCATAGAGATAGAACTTGAAACTGCTTTATTGTGTCAAGATTCAAAGAGCTAGCACAAACCGTGTTTGATTTAGAGTTCCAAATACATGTATCCCTATAGGAGAAAACAGAGTGAAACCTCAAAATGAAACCGGTTACTGCCAACGAACGGTTTAACCTAGAAGAACGAAATTTGTCAAGCCAAGTGGGATTGGTGTACTGATCATTACCTGAAAGTTTCATCAAGATTGGGTGAAAAAGGGTGTGCTGAGATTTCAGGCAACTCGTAGTTTTTTCGAAGCTTGGCAGGCCCTTTCCATGAAAGTGATTCTCGCCAGTCTCTGCTTAGGGCTACATCAACAGCAAACAAACCATAGAGATAGAACTTGAAACTGCTTTATTGTGTCAAGTTTCAAAGAGCTAGCACAAACCGTGTTTGATTTAGAGTTCCAAATACATGTATCCCTATAGGAGAAAACAGAGTGAAACCTCAAAATGAAACCGGTTACTGCCAACGAACGTTTTAACATAGAAGAACGAAATTTGGCGAGCCAAGTGGGATTGGTGTACTGATCATTACCTGAAAGTTTCATCAAGATTGGGTGAAAAAGTGTGTGCTGAGATTTCAGGCAACTCTTGGTTTTTTGGAAGCTTGGCAGGCCCTTTTCATGAACATGATTCTCGCCAGTCTCTGCTTAGGGCTACATCAACAGCAAACAAACCATAGAGATAGAACTTGAAACTGCTTTATTGTGTCAAGTTTCAAAGAGCTAGCACAAACCGTGTTTGATTTAGAGTTCCAAATACATGTATCCCTATAGGAGAAAACAGAGTGAAACCTCAAAATGAAACCGGTTACTGCCAACGAACGGTTTAACCTAGAAGAACGAAATTTGGCGAGCCAAGTAGGATTGGTGTACTGATCATTACCTGAAAGTTTCATCAAGATTGGGTGAAAAAGTGTATGCTGAGATTTCAGGCAACTCGTAGTTTTTTGGAAGCTTGGCAGGCCCTTTCCATGAAAGTGATTCTTGCCAGTCTCTGCTTAGGGCTACATCAACAGCAAACAAACCATAGAGATAGAACTTGAAACTGCTTTATTGTGTCAAGTTTCAAAGAGCTAGCACAAACCGTGTTTGATTTAGAGTTCCAAATACATGTATCCCTATAGGAGAAAACAGAGTGAAACCTCAAAATGAAACCGGTTACTGCCAACGAACGGTTTAACATAGAAGAACGAAATTTGGCGAGCCAAGTGGGATTGGTGTACTGATCATTACCTGAAAGTTTCATCAAGATTGGGTGAAAAAGTGTGTGCTGAGATTTCAGGCAACTCGTAGTTTTTTGGAAGCTTGCAGGCCCTTTTCATGAAAGTGATTCTCGCCAGTCTCTGCTTAGGGCTACATCAACAGCAAACAAACCATAGAGATAGAAATTGAAACTGCTTTATTGTGTCAAGTTTCAAAGAGCTAGCACAAACCGTGTTTGATTTAGAGTTCCAAATACATGTATCCCTATAGGAGAAAACAGAGTGAAACCTCAAAATGAAACCGGTTACTGCCAATGAACTGTTAAACCTAGAAGAACGAAATTTGGCAAGCCAAGTGGGATTGGTGTACTGATCATTACCTGAAAGTTTCATCAAGATTGGGTGAAAAAGGGTGTGCTGAGATTTCAGGCAACTCGTAGATTTTGAAAGCTTGGCAGGCCCTTTCCATGAAAGTGATTCTTGCCAGTCTCTGCTTAGGGCTACATCAACATCAAACAAACCATAGAGAAAGAACTTGAAACTGCTTTATTGTGTCAAGTTTCAAAGAGCTAGCACAAACCGTGTTTGATTTAGAGTTCCAAATACATGTATCCCTATAGGAGAAAACAGAGTGAAACCTCAAAATGAAACCGGTTACTGCCAACGAACGGTTTAACCTAGAAGAACGAAATTTGGCGAGCCAAGTGGGATTGGTGTACTGATCATTACCTGAAAGTTTCATCAAGATTGGGTGAAAAAGTGTGTGCTGAGATTTCAGGTAACTCGTAGTTTTTTGGAAGCTTTGCAGGCCCTTTCAATGAAAGTGATTCTCGCCAGTCTCTGCTTAGGGCTACATCAACAGCAAACAAACCATAGAGATAGAACTTGAAACTGCTTTATTGTGTCAAGTTTCAAAGAGCTAGCACAAACCGTGTTTGATTTAGAGTTCCAAATACATGTATCCCTATAGGAGAAAACAGAGTGAAACCTCAAAATGAAACCGGTTACTGCCAACGAACGGTTAAACCTAGAAGAACGAAATTTGGCAAGCCAAGTGGGATTGGTGTACCGATCATTACCTGAAAGTTTCATCAAGATTGGGTGAAAAAGGGTGTGCTGAGATTTCAGGCAACTCGTAGATTTTGAAAGCTTGGCAGGCCCTTTCCATGAAAGTGATTCTTGCCAGTCTCTGCTTAGGGCTACATCAATAGCAAACAAACCATAGAGATAGAACTTGAAACTGCTTTATTGTGTCAAGTTTCAAAGAGCTAGCACAAACCGTGTTTGATTTAGAGTTCCAAATACATGTATCCCTATAGGAGAAAACAGAGTGAAACCTCAAAATGAAACCGGTTACTGCCAACGAACGGTTTAACCTAGAAGAACGAAATTTGGGGAGCCAAGTGGGATTGGTGTACTGATCATTACCTGAAAGTTTCATCAAGATTGGGTGAAAAAGTGTGTGCTGAGATTTCAGGAAACTCGTAGATTTTTGGAAGCTTGGCAGGCCCTTTCCATGAAAGTGATTCTCACCAGTCTCTGCTTAGGGCTACATCAACAGCAAACAAACCATAGAGATAGAACTTGAAACTGCTTTATTGTGTCAAGTTTCAAAGAGCTAGCACAAACCGTCTTTGATTTAGAGTTCCAAATACATGTATCCCTATAGGAGAAAACAGAGTGAAACCTCAAAATGAAACCGGTTACTGCCAACGAACTGTTTAACCTAGAAGAACGAAATTTGGCGAGCCAAGTGGGATTGGTGTACTGATCATTACCTGAAAGTTTCATCAAGATTGGGTGAAAAAGGGTATGCTGAGATTTCAGGCAACTCGTAGATTTTTGGAAGCTTTGCAGGCCCTTTTCATGAAAGTGATTCTCGCCAGTCTCTGCTTAGGGCTACATCAACAGCAAACAAACCATAGAGACAGAAGTTGGAACTGCTTTATTGTGTCAAGTTTCAAAGAGCTAGCACAAACCCTGTTTGATTTAGAGTTCCAAATACATGTATTTCTATAGGAGAATACAGAGCGAAACCTCAAAATGAAACCGGTTACTGCCAACGAACAGTTTTACCTAGAAGAACGAAATTTGGCGAGCCAAGTGGGATTCGTGTACTGATCATTACCTGAAAGTTTCATCAAGATTGGGTGAAAAAGTGTGTGCTGAGATTTCAGGCAACTCGTAGTTTTTTGGAAGCTTGGCAGGCCCTTTCCATGAACGTGATTCTCGCCAGTCTCTGCTTAGGGCTACATCAACAGCAAACAAACCATAGAGATAGAACTTGAAACTGCTTTATTGTGTCAAGTTTCAAAGAGCTAGCACAAACCGTGTTTGATTTAGAGTTCCAAATACATGTATCCCTATAGGAGAAAACAGAGTGAAACCTCAAAATGAAACCGGTTACTGCCAACGAACGTTTTAACCTAGAAGAACGAAATTTGGCGAGCCAAGTGGAATTGGTGTACTGATCATTACCTGAATGTTTCATCAAGATTGGGTGAAAAAGTGTGTGCTGAGATTTCAGGCAACTCGTAGTTTTTGGAAGCTTGGCAGGCCGTTTCCATGAAAGTGATTCTCGCCAGTCTCTGCTTAGGGCTACATCAACAGCAAACAAACCATAAAGATAGAACTTGAAACTGCTTTATTGTGTCAAGTTTCAAAGAGCTAGCACAATCCGTGTTTGATTTAGAGTTCCAAATACATGTATCCCTATAGGAGAAAACAGAGTGAAACCTCAAAATGAAACTTGTTACTGCCAACGAACGGTTTTACCTTGAAGAACGAAATTTGGCTAGCCAAGTGGGATTGGTGTACTGATCATTACCTGAAAGTTTCATCAAGATTGGGTGAAAAAGTGTTTGCTGAGATTTCGGGCAACTCGTAGTTTTTTGGAAGCTTGGCAGGCCCTTTCCATGAAAGTGATTCTCGCCAGTCTCTGCTTAGGGCTACATCAACAGCAAAAAACCATAGATATAGAACTTGAAACTGCTTTATTGTGTCAAGTTTCAAAGAGCTAGCACAAACCGTGTTTGATTTAGAGTTCCAAATACATGTATCCCTATAGGAGAAAACAGAGTGAAACCTCAAAATGAAACTTGTTACTGCCAACGAACGGTTTAACCTAGAAGAACGAAATTTGGCGAGCCAAGTGGGATTGGTGTACTGATCATTACCTGAAAGTTTCATCAAGATTGGGTGAAAAAGGGTTTGCTGAGATTTCCGGCAACTCGTAGTTTTTTGAAGCTTGGCATGCCCATTCCATGAAAGTGATTCTCGCCAGTCTCTGCTTAGGGCTATATCAACAGCAAACAAACCATAGAGAGAGAACTTGAAACTGCTTTATTGTGTCAAGTTTCAAAGAGCTAGCACAAACCGTGTTTGATTTAGAGTTCCAAATACATGTATCCTTATAGGAGAAAACAGAGCGAAACCTCAAAATGAAACAGGTTACTGCCAACGAACGGTTTAACCTAGAAGAACAAAATTTGGCGAGCCAAGTGGGATTGGTGTACTGATCATTACCTGAAAGTTTCATCAAGATTGGGTGAAAAAGGGTGTGCTGAGATTTCAGGCAACTCGTAGTTTTTTGGAAGCTTGGCAGGCCCTTTCCATGAAAGTGATTCTCGCCAGTCTCTGCTTAGGGCTACATCAACAGCAAACAAACCACAGAGATAGAACTTGAAACTGCTTTATTGTGTCAAGTTTCAAAGAGCTAGCACAAACCGTGTTTGATTTAGAGTTCCAAATACATGTATCCCTATTGGAGAAAACGGAGTGAAACCTCAAAATGAAACCGGTTACTGCCAACGAACGGTTTAACCTAGAAGAACGAAATTTGGCGAGCCAAGTGGGATTGGTGTACTGATCATTACCTGAAAGTTTCATCAAGATTGGGTGAAAAAGGGTGTGCTGAGATTTCAGGCAACTCGTAGATTTTTGGAAGCTTGGCAGGCCCTTTCCATGAAATTGATTCTCGCCAGTCTCTGCTGAGGGCTACATCAACAGCAAACAAACCATAGAGATAGAACTTGAAACTGCTTTATTGTGTCAAGTTTCAAAGAGCTAGCACAAACCGTGTTTGATTTAGAGTTCCAAATACATGTATCCCTATAGGAGAAAACAGAGTGAAACCTCAAAATGAAACCGGTTACTGCCAACGAACGGTTTAACCTAGATAAACAAAATTTGGCGAGCCAAGTGGGATTGGTGTACTGATCATTACCTGAAAGTTTCATCAAGATTGGGTGAAAAAGTGTGTGCTGAGATTTCAGGCAACTCGTAGATTTTTGGAAGCTTGGCAGGCCCTTTTCATGAAAGTGATTCTCGCCAGTCTCTGCTTAGGGCTACAATAACAGCAAACAAACCATAGAGATAGAACTTGAAACTGCTTTATTGTGTCAAGTTTCAAAGAGCTAGCACAAACCGTGTTTGATTTAGAGTTCCAAATACATGTATCCGTATAGGAGAAAACAGAGTGAAACCTCAAAATGAAACCGGTTACTGCCAAGGAAAGGTTTAACCTAGAAGAACGAAATTTGGCGAGCCAAGTGGGATTGGTGTACTGATCATTACCTGAATGTTTTATCAAGATTGGGGGAAAAAGTGTGTGCTGAGATTTCAGGCAACTCTTAATTTTTTGAAAGCTTGGCAGGCCCTTTCCATGAAAGTGATTCTCGCCAGTCTCTGCTTAGGGCTACATCAACAGCAAACAAACCATAGAGATAGAACTTGAAACTGCTTTATTGTGTCAAGTTTCAAAAAGCTAGCACAAACCGTGTTTGATTTAGAGTTCCAAATACATGTATCCCTATAGGAGAAAACAGAGTGAAACCTCAAAATGAAACCGGTTACTGCCAACGAACGGTTTAACCTAGAAGAACGAAATTTGGCGAGCCAAGTGGGATTGGTGTACTGATCATTACATGAAAGTTTCATCAAGAGTGGGTGAAAAAGTGTGTGCTGAGATTTCAGGCAACTCGTAGTTTTTTGGAAGCTTGCAGGCCCTTTTCATGAAAGTGATTCTCGCCAGTCTCTGCTTAGGGCTACATCAACAGCAAACAAACCATAGAGATAGAACTTGAAACTGCTTTATTGTGTCAAGTTTCAAAGAGCTAGCACAAACCGTGTTTGATTTAGAGTTCCAAATACATGTATCCCTATAGGAGAAAACAGAGTGAAACCTCAAAATGAAACCGGTTACTGCCAACGAACGGTTTAACCTAGAAGAACGAAATTTGGGGAGCCAAGTGGGATTGGTGTACTGATCATTACCTGAAAGTTTCATCAAGATTGGGTGAAAAAGTGTGTGCTGAGATTTCAGGAAACTCGTAGATTTTTGGAAGCTTGGCAGGCCCTTTCCATGAAAGTGATTCTCACCAGTCTCTGCTTAGGGCTACATCAACAGCAAACAAACCATAGAGATAGAACTTGAAACTGCTTTATTGTGTCAAGTTTCAAAGAGCTAGCACAAACCGTCTTTGATTTAGAGTTCCAAATACATGTATCCCTATAGGAGAAAACAGAGTGAAACCTCAAAATGAAACCGGTTACTGCCAACGAACTGTTTAACCTAGAAGAACGAAATTTGGCGAGCCAAGTGGGATTGGTGTACTGATCATTACCTGAAAGTTTCATCAAGATTGGGTGAAAAAGGGTATGCTGAGATTTCAGGCAACTCGTAGATTTTTGGAAGCTTTGCAGGCCCTTTTCATGAAAGTGATTCTCGCCAGTCTCTGCTTAGGGCTACATCAACAGCAAACAAACCATAGAGACAGAAGTTGGAACTGCTTTATTGTGTCAAGTTTCAAAGAGCTAGCACAAACCCTGTTTGATTTAGAGTTCCAAATACATGTATTTCTATAGGAGAATACAGAGCGAAACCTCAAAATGAAACCGGTTACTGCCAACGAACAGTTTTAACTAGAAGAACAAAATTAGCGAGCCAAGTGGGATTGGTGTACTGATCATTACCTGAAAGTTTCATCAAGATTGGGTGAAAAAGTGTGTGCTGAGATTTCAGGCAACTCGTAGTTTTTTGGAAGCTTGGCAGGCCCTTTCCATGAACGTGATTCTCGCCAGTCTCTGCTTAGGGCTACATCAACAGCAAACAAACCATAGAGATAGAACTTGAAACTACTTTATTGTGTCAAGTTTCAAAGAGCTAGCACAAACCGTGTTTGATTTAGAGTTCCAAATACATGTATCCCTATAGGAGAAAACAGAGTGAAACCTCAAAATGAAACCGGTTACTGCCAACGAACGTTTTAACCTAGAAGAACGAAATTTGGCGAGCCAAGAGGAATTGGTGTACTGATCATTACCTGAATGTTTCATCAAGATTGGGTGAAAAAGTGTGTGCTGAGATTTCAGGCAACTCGTAGTTTTTTGGAAGCTTGGCAGGCCCTTTCCATGAAAGTGATTCTCGCCAGTATCTGCGTAGGGCTACATCAACAGCAAACAAACCATAAAGATAGAACTTGAAACTGCTTTATTGTGTCAAGTTTCAAAGAGCTAGCACAAACCGTGTTTGATTTAGAGTTCCAAATACATGTATCCCTATAGGAGAAAACAGAGTGAAACCTCAAAATGAAACTTGTTACTGCCAACGAACGGTTTTACCTTGAAGAACGAAATTTGGCGAGCCAAGTGGGATTGGTGTACTGATCATTACCTGAAAGTTTCATCAAGATTGGGTGAAAAAGTGTTTGCTGAGATTTCGGGCAACTCGTAGTTTTTTGGAAGCTTGGCAGGCCCTTTCCATGAAAGTGATTCTCGCCAGTCTCTGCTTAGGGCTACATCAACAGCAAAAAACCATAGATATAGAACTTGAAACTGCTTTATTGTGTCAAGTTTCAAAGAGCTAGCACAAACCGTGTTTGATTTAGAGTTCCAAATACATGTATCCCTATAGGAGAAAAAAGAGTGAAACCTCAAAATTAAACCGGTTACTGCCAACGAACGGTTTAACCGAGAAGAACGAAATTTGGCGAGCCAAGTGGGATTAGTGTACTGATCATTACCTGAAAGTTTCATCAAGATTGGGTGAAAAAGGGTATGCTGAGATTTCAGGCAACTCGTAGTTTTTTGGAAGCTTGGCAGGCCCTTTTCATGAAAGTGATTCTCGCCAGTCTCTGCTTAGGGCTACATCAACAGCAAACAAACCATAGAGATAGAACTTGAAACTGCTTTATTGTGTCAAGTTTCAAAGAGCTAGCACAAATCGTGTTTGATTTAGAGTTCCAAATACATGTATCCCTATAGGAGAAAACAGAGTGAAACCTCAAAATGAAACTGGTTGCTGCCAATGAACGGTTTAACCTAGAAGAACGAAATTTGGCGAGCCAAGTGGGATTGGTGAACTGATCATTACCTGAAAGTTTCATCAAGATTGGGTGAAAAAGTGTGTGCTGAGATTTCAGGCAACTCGTAGTTTTTTGGAAGCTTGCAGGCCCTTTTCATGAAAGTGATTCTCGCCAGTCTCTGCTTAGGGCTACATCAACAGCAAACAAACCATAGAGATAGAACTTGAAACTGCTTTATTGTGTCAAGTTTCAAAGAGCTAGCACAAACCGTGTTTGATTTAGAGTTCCAAATACATGTATCCCTATAGGAGAAAACAGAGTGAAACCTCAAAATGAAACCGGTTACTGCCCACGAACGTTTTAACATAGAAGAACGAAATTTGGCGAGCCAAGTGGGATTGGTGTACTGATCATTACCTGAAAGTTTCATCAAGATTGGGTGAAAAAGTGTGTGCTGAGATTTCAGGCAACTCTTGGTTTTTTGGAAGCTTGGCAGGCCCTTTTCATGAACGTGATTCTCGCCAGTCTCTGCTTAGGGCTACATCAACAGCAAACAAACCATAGAGATAGAACTTGAAACTGCTTTATTGTGTCAAGTTTCAAAGAGCTAGCACAAATCGTGTTTGATTTAGAGTTCCAAATACATGTATCCCTATAGGAGAAAACAGAGCGAAACCTCAAAATGAAACCGGTAACTGCCAACGAACGGTTTAACCTAGAAGAACGAAATTTGGCGAGCCAAGTAGGATTGGTGTACTGATCATTACCTGAAAGTTTCATCAAGATTGGGTGAAAAAGTGTTTGCTGAGATTTCAGGCAACTCGTAGTTTTTTGGAAGCTTGGCAGGCCCTTTCCATGAAAGTGATTCTCGCCAGTCTCTGCTTAGGGCTACATCAACAGCAAACAAACCATAGAGACAGAACTTGAAACTGCTTTATTGTGTCAAGTTTCAAAGAGCTAGCACAAACCGTGTTTGATTTAGAGTTCCAAATACATGTATCCCTATAGGAGAAAACAGAGTGAAACCTCAAAATGAAACCGGTTACTGCCAACGAACGGTTTAACATAGGAGAACGAAATTTGGCGAGCCAAGTGGGATTGGTGTACTGATCATTACCTGAAAGTTTCATCAAGATTGGGTGAAAAAGTGTGTGCTGAGATTTCAGGCAACTCGTAGTTTTTTTGAAGCTTGGCAGGCCCTTTTCATGAACGTGTTTCTCGCCAGTCTCTGCTTAGGGCTACATCAACAGCAAACAAACCATAGAGATAGAACTTGAAACTGCTTTATTGTGTCAAGTTTCAAAGAGCTAGCACAAACCGTGTTTGATTTAGAGTTCCAAATACATGTATCCCTATAGGAGAAAACAGAGTGAAACCTCAAAATGAAACCGGTTACTGCCAACGAACTGTTTAACCTAGAAGAACGAAATTTGGCGAGCCAAGTGGGATTAGTGTACTGATCATTACCTGAAAGTTTCATCAAGATTGGGTGAAAAAGGGTATGCTGAGATTTCAGGCAACTCGTAGATTTTTGGAAGCTTTGCAGGCCCTTTTCATGAAAGTGATTCTCGCCAGTCTCTGCTTAGGGCTACATCAACAGCAAACAAACCATAGAGACAGAACTTGGAACTGCTTTATTGTGTCAAGTTTCAAAGAGCTAGCACAAACCCTGTTTGATTTAGAGTTCCAAATACATGTATTTCTATAGGAGAATACAGAGCGAAACCTCAAAATGAAACCGGTTACTGCCAACGAACAGTTTTACCTAGAAGAACGAAATTTGGCGAGCCAAGTGGGATTGGTGTACTGATCATTACCTGAAAGTTTCATCAAGATTGGGTGAAAAAGTGTGTGCTGAGATTTCAGGCAACTCGTATTTTTTTGGAAGCTTGGCAGACCCTTTCCATGAACGTGATTCTCGCCAGTCTCTGCTTAGGGCTACATCAACAGCAAACAAACCATAGAGATAGAACTTGAAACTGCTTTATTGTGTCAAGTTTCAAAGAGCTAGCACAAACCGTGTTTGATTTAGAGTTCCAAATACATGTATCCCTATAGGAGAAAACAGAGTGAAACCTCAAAATGAAACCGGTTACTGCCAACGAACGTTTTAACCTAGAAGAACGAAATTTGGGGAGCCAAGTGGAATTGGTGTACTGATCATTACCTGAATGTTTCATCAAGATTGGGTGAAAAAGTGTGTGCTGAGATTTCAGGCAACTCGTAGTTTTTTGGAAGTTTGGCAGGCCCTTTCCATGAAAGTGATTCTCGCCAGTCTCTGCTTAGGGCTACATCAACAGCAAACAAACCATAAAGATAGAACTTGAAACTGCTTTATTGTGTCAAGTTTCAAAGAGCTAGCACAAACCGTGTTTGATTTAGAGTTCCAAATACATGTATCCCTATAGGAGAAAACAGAGTGAAGCTCAAAATGAAACTTGTTACTGCCAACGAACGGTTTTACCTTGAAGAACGAAATTTGGCGAGCCAAGTGGGATTGGTGTACTGATCATTACCTGAAAGTTTCATCAATATTGGGTGAAAAAGTGTTTGCTGAGATTTCGGGCAACTCGTAGTTTTTTGGAAGCTTGGCAGGCCCTTTCCATGAAAGTGATTCTCGCCAGTCTCTGCTTAGGGCTACATCAACAGCAAACAAACCATAGATATAGAACTTGAAACTGCTTTATTGTGTCAAGTTTCAAAGAGCTAGCACAAACCGTGTTTGATTTAGAGTTCCAAATACATGTATCCCTATAGGAGAAAAAAGAGTGAAACCTCAAAATGAAACCGGTTACTGCCAACGAACTGTTTAACCTAGAAGAACGAAATTTGGCGAGCCAAGTGGGATTAGTGTACTGATCATTACCTGAAAGTTTCATCAAGATTGGGTGAAAAAGGGTATGCTGAGATTTCAGGCAACTCGTAGTTTTTTGGAAGCTTGGCAGGCCCTTTTCATGAAAGTGATTCTCGCCAGTCTCTGCTTAGGGCTACATCAACAGCAAACAAACCATAGAGATAGAACTTGAAACTGCTTTATTGTGTCAAGTTTCAAAGAGCTAGCACAAACCGTGTTTGATTTAGAGTTCCAAATACATGTATCCCTATAGGAGAAAACAGAGTGAAACCTCAAAATGAAACTGGTTGCTGCCAATGAACGGTTTAACCTAGAAGAATGAAATTTGGCGAGCCAAGTGGGATTGGTGTACTGATCATTACCCTGAAAGTTTCATCAAGATTGGGTGAAAAAGTGTGTGCTGAGATTTCAGGCAACTCGTAGTTTTTTGGAAGCTTGCAGGCCCTTTTCATGAAAGTGATTCTTGCCAGTCTCTGCTTAGGGCTACATCAACAGCAAACAAACCATAGAGATAGAACTTGAAACTGCTTTATTGTGTCAAGTTTCAAAGAGCTAGCACAAACCGTGTTTGATTTAGAGTTCCAAATACATGTATCCCTATAGGAGAAAACAGAGTGAAACCTCAAAATGAAACCGGTTACTGCCAACGAACGTTTTAACATAGAAGAACGAAATTTGGCGAGCCAAGTGGGATTGGTGTACTGATCATTACCTGAAAGTTTCATCAAGATTGGGTTGAAAAAGTGTGTGCTGAGATTTCAGGCAACTCTTGGTTTTTTGGAAGCTTGGCAGGCCCTTTTCATGAACGTGATTCTCGCCAGTCTCTGCTTAGGGCTACATCAACAGCAAACAAACCATAGAGATAGAACTTGAAACTGCTTTATTGTGTCAAGTTTCAAAGAGCTAGCACAAACCGTGTTTGATTTAGAGTTCCAAATACATGTATCCCTATAGGAGAAAACAGAGTGAAACCTCAAAATGAAACCGGTTACTGCCAACGAACGGTTTAACCTAGAAGAACGAAATTTGGCGAGCCAAGTAGGATTGGTGTACTGATCATTACCTGAAAGTTTCATCAAGATTGGGTGAAAAAGTGTATGCTGAGATTTCAGGCAACTCGTAGTTTTTTGGAAGCTTGGCAGGCCCTTTCCATGAAAGTGATTCTCGCCAGTCTCTGCTTAGGGCTACATCAACAGCAAACAAACCATAGAGATAGAACTTGAAACTGCTTTATTGTGTCAAGTTTCAAAGAGCTAGCACAAACCGTGTTTGATTTAGAGTTCCAAATACATGTATCCCTATAGGAGAAAACAGAGTGAAACCTCCAAAATGAAACCGGTTACTGCCAACGAACGGTTTAACATAGAAGAACGAAATTTGGCGAGCCAAGTGGGATTGGTGTACTGATCATTACCTGAAAGTTTCATCAAGATTGGGTGAAAAAGTGTGTGCTGAGATTTCAGGCAACTCGTAGTTTTTTGGAAGCTTGCAGGCCCTTTTCATGAAAGTGATTCTCGCCAGTCTCTGCTTAGGGCTACATCAACAGCAAACAAACCATAGAGATAGAACTTGAAACTGCTTTATTGTGTCAAGTTTCAAAGAGCTAGCACAAACCGTGTTTGATTTAGAGTTCCAAATACATGTATCCCTATAGGAGAAAACAGAGTGAAACCTCAAAATGAAACCGGTTACTGCCAACGAACGTTTTAACATAGAAGAACGAAATTTGGCGAGCCAAGTGGGATTGGTGTACTGATCATTACCTGAAAGTTTCATCAAGATTGGGTGAAAAAGTGTGTGCTGAGATTTCAGGCAACTCTTGGTTTTTTGGAAGCTTGGCAGGCCCTTTTCATGAACGTGATTCTCGCCAGTCTCTGCTTAGGGCTACATCAACAGCAAACAAACCATAGAGATAGAACTTGAAACTGCTTTATTGTATCAAGTTTCAAAGAGCTAGCACAAACCGTGTTTGATTTAGAGTTCCAATACATGTATCCCTATAGGAGAAAAGAGAGCGAAACCTCAAAATGAAACCGGTTACTGCCAACGAACGGTTTAACCTAGAAGAACGAAATTTGGCGAGCCAAGTAGGATTGGTGTACTGATCATTACCTGAAAGTTTCATCAAGATTGGGTGAAAAAGTGTTTGCTGAGATTTCAGGCAACTCGTAGTTTTTTGGAAGCTTGGCAGGCCCTTTCCATGAAAGTGATTCTCGCCAGTCTCTGCTTAGGGCTACATCAACAGCAAACAAACCATAGAGATAGAACTTGAAACTGCTTTATTGTGTCAAGTTTCAAAGAGCTAGCACAAACCGTGTTTGATTTAGAGTTCCAAATACATGTATCCCTATAGGACAAAACAGAGTGAAACCTCAAAATGAAACCGGTTACTGCCAACGAACGGTTTAACATAGGAGAACGAAATTTGGCGAGCCAAGTGGGATTGGTGTACTGATCATTACCTGAAAGTTTCATCAAGAGTGGGTGAAAAAGTGTGTGCTGAGATTTCAGGCAACTCGTAGTTTTTTGGAAGCTTGGCAGGCCCTTTTCATGAACGTGATTCTCGCCAGTCTCTGCTTAGGGCTACATCAACAGCAAACAAACCATAGAGATAGAACTTGAAACTGCTCTATTGTGTCAAGTTTCAAAGAGCTAGCACAAACCGTGTTTGATTTAGAGTTCCAAATACATGTATCCCTATAGGAGAAAACAGAGCGAAACCTCAAAATGAAACCGGATACTATAAACGAACGGTTTAACCTAGAAGAACGAAATTTGGCGAGCCAAGTGGGATTGGTGTACTGATCATTACCTGAAAGTTTCATCAAGATTGGGTGAAAAAGTGTGTGCTGAGATTTCAGGCAACTCGTAGTTTTTTGGAAGCTTGGCAGGCCCTTTCCATGAAAGTGATTCTCGCCAGTCTCTGCTTAGGGCTACATCAACAGCAAACAAACAATAGAGATAGAACTTGAAACTGCTTTATTGTGTCAAGTTTCAAAGAGCTAGCACAAACCGTGTTTGATTTAGTGTTCCAAATACATGTATCCCTATAGGAGAAAACAGAGTGAAACCTCAAAATGAAACCGGTTACTGCCAACGAACGGTTTAACCTAGAAAAACGAAATTTGGCAAGCCAAGTGGAATTGGTGTACTGATCATTACCTGAATGTTTCATCAAGATTGGATGAAAAAGTGTGTGCTGAGATTTCAGGTAACTCGTAGTTTTTTGGAAGCTTGGCAGGCCCTTTCCATGAAAGTGATTCTCGCCAGTCTCTGCTTAGGGCTACATCAACAGCAAACAAACCATAGAGATAGAACTTGAAACTGCTTTATTGTGTCAAGTTTCAAAGAGCTAGCACAAACCGTGTTTGATTTAGAGTTCCAAATACATGTATCCCTATAGGAGAAAACAGAGTGAAACCTCAAAATGAAACCGGTTACTGCCAACGAACGGTTTAACCTAGAAGAACGAAATTTGCCGAGCCAAGTGGGATTGGTGTACTGATCATTACCTGAAAGTTTCATCAAGATTGGGTGAAAAAGTGTTTGCTGAGATTTCGGGCAACTCGTAGTTTTTTGGAAGCTTGGCAGGCCCTTTCCATGAAAGTGATTCTCGCCAGTCTCTGCTTAGGGCTACATCAACAGCAAACAAACCATAGAGATAGAACTTGAAACTGCTTTATTGTGTCAAGTTTCAAAGAGCTAGCACAAACCTTGTTTGATTTAGAGTTCCAAATACATGTATCCCTATAGGAGAAAACAGAGTGAAACCTCAAAATGAAACCGGTTACTGCCAACGAACGGTTTAATTTAGAAGAATGAAATTTGGCGAGCCAAGTGGGATTGGTGTACTGATCATTACCTGAAAGTTTCATCAAGATTGGGTGAAAAAGTGTGTGCTGAGATTTCAGGCAACTCGTAGTTTTTTGGAAGCTTGGCAGGCCCTTTCCATGAAAGTGATTCTCGCCAGTCTCTGCTTAGTGCTACATCAAAAGCAAACAAACCGTAGAGATAGAACTTGAAACTGCTTTATTGTGTCAAGTTTCAAAGAGCTAGCACAAACCGTGTTTGATTTAGAGTTCCGAATACATGTATCCCTATAGGAGAAAACAGAATGAAACCTCAAAATGAAACCGGTTACTGCCAACGAACGGTTTAACCTAGAAGAACGAAATTTGGCGAGCCAAGTGGGATTGGTGTACTGATCATTACCTGAAAGTTTCATCAAGATTGGGTGAAAAAGTGTGTGCTGAGGTTTCGGGCAACTCATAGTTTTTTGGAAGCTTGGCAGTCCCTTTCCATGAAAGTGATTCTCGCCAGTCTCTGCTTAGGGCTACATCAACAGCAAACAAAACCATAGAGATAGAACTTGAAACTGCTTTATTGTGTCAAGTTTTCAAAGAGCTAGCACAAACCGTGTTTGATTTAGAGTTCCAAATACATGTATCCCTATAGGAGAAAACAGAGTGAAACCTCAAAATGAAACCGGTTACTGTAAACGAACGGTTTAACCTAGAAAAACGAAATTTGGCGAGCCAAGTGGGATTGGTGTACTGATCATTACCTGAAAGTTTCATCAGATTGGGTGAAAAAGTGTTTGCTGAGATTTCAGGCAACTCGTAGTTTTTTGGAAGCTTGGCAGGCCCTTTCAATGAAAGTGATTCTCGCCAGTCTCTGCTTAGGGCTACATCAACAGCAAACAAACAATAGAGATAGAACTTGAAACTGCTTTATTGTGTCAAGTTTCAAAGAGCTAGCACAAACCGTGTTTGATTTAGAGTTCCAAATACATGTATCCCTATAGGAGAAAACAGAGTGAAACCTCAAAATGAAACCGGTTACTGCCAACGAACGATTTAACCTAGAAAAACGAAATTTGGCAAGCCAAGTGGAATTGGTGTACTGATCATTACCTGAATGTTTCATCAAGATTGGATGAAAAAGTGTGTGCTGAGATTTCAGGTAACTCGTAGTTTTTTGGAAGCTTGGCAGGCCCTTTCCATGAAAGTGATTCTCGCCAGTCTCTGCTTAGGGCTACATCAACAGCAAACAAACCATAGAGATAGAACTTGAAACTGCTTTATTGTGTCAAGTTTCAAAGAGCTAGCACAAACCATGTTTGATTTGGAGTTCCAAATACATGTATCCCTATAGGAGAAAACAGAGTGAAAACCTCAAAATGAAACCGGTTACTGCCAACGAACGGTTTAACCTAGAAGAACGAAATTTGCCGAGCCAAGTGGGATTGGTGTACTGATCATTACCTGAAAGTTTCATCAAGATTGGGTGAAAAAGTGTTTGCTGAGATTTCGGGCAACTCGTAGTTTTTTGGAAGCTTGGCAGGCCCTTTCCATGAAAGTGATTCTCGCCAGTCTCTGCTTAGGGCTACATCAACAGCAAACAAACCATAGAGATAGAACTTGAAACTGCTTCATTGTGTCAAGTTTCAAAGAGCTAGCACAAACCGTGTTTGATTTATAGTTCCAAATACATGTATCCCTATAGGAGAAAACAGAGTGAAACCTCAAAAATGAAACCGGTTACTGCCAACGAACGGTTTAACCTAGACGAACGAAATTTGGCGAGCCAAGTGGGATTGGTGTACTGATCTTTACCTGAAAGTTTCATCAAGATTGGGTGAAAAAGTGTTTGCTGACATTTCAGGCAACTCGTAGTTTTCTGGAAGCTTGGCAGGCCCTTTCCATGAAAGTGATTCTCGCCAGTCTCTGCTTAGGGCTACATCAACAGCAAACAAACCATAGAGATAGAACTTGAAACTGCTTTATTGTGTCAAGTTTCAAAGAGCTAGCACAAACCGTGTTTGATTTAGAGTTCCAAATACATGTATCCCTATAGGAGAAAACAGAGTGAAACCTCAAAATGAAACCGGTTACTGCCAACGAACGGTTTAACCTGGAAGAATGAAATTTGGCGAGCCAAGTGGGAATGGTGTACTGATCATTACCTGAAAGTTTCATCAAGATTGGGTGAAAAAGTGTGTGCTGAGATTTCAGGCAACTCGTAGTTTTTTGGAAGCTTGGCAGGCCCTTTCCATGAAAGTGATTCTCGCCAGTCTCTGCTTAGGGCTACATCAACAGGAAACAAACCATAGAGATAAACTTGAAACTGCTTTATTGTGTCAAGTTTCAAAGAGCTAGCACAAACCGTGTTTGATTTAGAGTTCCAAATACATGTATCCCTATAGGAGAAACAGAGTGAAACCTCAAAATGAAACCGGTTACTGCCAACGAACGGTTTAATCTAGAAGAATGAAATTTGGCGAGCCAAGTGGGATTGGTGTACTGATCATTACCTGAAAGTTTCATCAAGATTGGGTGAAAAAGTGTGTGCTGAGATTTCAGGCAACTCGTAGTTTTTTGGAAGCTTGGCAGGCCCTTTCCATGAAAGTGATTCTCGCCAGTCTCTGCTTAGGGCTACATCAACAGCAAACAAACCATAGAGATAGAACTTGAAACTGCTTTATTGTGTCAAGTTTCAAAGAGCTAGCACAAACCGTGTTTGATTTAGAGTTCCAAATACATGTATCCCTATAGGAGAAAACGGAGTGAAACCTCAAAATTAAACCGGTTACTGCCAACGAACGGTTTAACCTAGACGAACGAAATTTGGCGAGCCAAGTGGGATTGGTGTACTGACCATTACCTGAAAGTTTCATCAAGATTGGGTGAAAAAGTGTGTGCTGAGATTTCGGGCAACTCGTAGTTTTCTGGAAGCTTGGCAGGCCCTTTCCATGAAAGTGATTCTCGCCAGTCTCTGCTTAGGGCTACATCAACAGCAAACAAACCATAGAGATAGAACTTGAAACTGCTTTATTGTGTCAAGTTTCAAAGAGCTAGCACAAACCATGTTTGATTTGGAGTTCCAAATACATGTATCCCTATAGGAGAAAACAGAGTGAAACCTCAAAATGAAACCGGTTACTGCCAACGAACGGTTTAACCTAGACGAACGAAATTTGCCGAGCCAAGTGGGATTGGTGTACTGATCATTACCTGAAAGTTTCATCAAGATTGGGTGAAAAAGTGTTTGCTGAGATTTCGGGCAACTCGTAGTTTTTTGGAAGCTTGGCAGGCCCTTTCCATGAAAGTGATTCTCGCCAGTCTCTGCTTAGGGCTACATCAACAGCAAACAAACCATAGAGATAGAACTTGAAACTGCTTCATTGTGTCAAGTTTCAAAGAGCTAGCACAAACCGTGTTTGATTTATAGTTCCAAATACATGTATCCCTATAGGAGAAAACAGAGTGAAACCTCAAAATGAAACCGGTTACTGCCAACGAACGGTTTAACCTAGACGAACGAAATTTGGCGAGCCAAGTGGGATTGGTGTACTGATCTTTACCTGAAAGTTTCATCAAGATTGGGTGAAAAAGTGTTTGCTGACATTTCAGGCAACTCGTAGTTTTCTGGAAGCTTGGCAGGCCCTTTCCATGAAAGTGATTCTCGCCAGTCTCTGCTTAGGGCTACATCAACAGCAAACAAACCATAGAGATAGAACTTGAAACTGCTTTATTGTGTCAAGTTTCAAAGAGCTAGCACAAACCGTGTTTGATTTAGAGTTCCAAATACATGTATCCCTATAGGAGAAAACAGAGTGAAACCTCAAAATGAAACCGGTTACTGCCAACGAACGGTTTAACCTGGAAGAATGAAATTTGGCGAGCCAAGTGGGAATGGTGTACTGATCATTACCTGAAAGTTTCATCAAGATTGGGTGAAAAAGTGTGTGCTGAGATTTCAGGCAACTCGTAGGTTTTTTGGAAGCTTGGCAGGCCCTTTCCATGAAAGTGATTCTCGCCAGTCTCTGCTTAGGGCTACATCAACAGGAAACAAACCATAGAGATAAACTTGAAACTGCTTTATTGTGTCAAGTTTCAAAGAGCTAGCACAAACCGTGTTTGATTTAGAGTTCCAAATACATGTATCCCTATAGGAGAAAACAGAGTGAAACCTCAAAATGAAACCGGTTACTGCCAACGAACGGTTTAATCTAGAAGAATGAAATTTGGCGAGCCAAGTGGGATTGGTGTACTGATCATTACCTGAAAGTTTCATCAAGATTGGGTGAAAAAGTGTGTGCTGAGATTTCAGGCAACTCGTAGTTTTTTGGAAGCTTGGCAGGCCCTTTCCATGAAAGTGATTCTCGCCAGTCTCTGCTTAGGGCTACATCAACAGCAAACAAACCATAGAGATAGAACTTGAAACTGCTTTATTGTGTCAAGTTTCAAAGAGCTAGCACAAACCGTGTTTGATTTAGAGTTCCAAATACATGTATCCCTATAGGAGAAAACGGAGTGAAACCTCAAAATTAAACCGGTTACTGCCAACGAACGGTTTAACCTAGACGAACGAAATTTGGCGAGCCAAGTGGGATTGGTGTACTGACCATTACCTGAAAGTTTCATCAAGATTGGGTGAAAAAGTGTGTGCTGAGATTTCGGGCAACTCGTAGTTTTCTGGAAGCTTGGCAGGCCCTTTCCATGAAAGTGATTCTCGCCAGTCTCTGCTTTGGGCTACATCAACAGCAAACAAACCATAGAGATAGAACTTGAAACTGCTTTATTGTGTCAAGTTTCAAAGAGCTAGCACAAACCGTGTTTGATTTAGAGTTCCAAATACATGTATCCCTATAGGAGAAAACAGTGAAACCTCAAAATGAAACCGGTTACTGCCAACGAACGGTTTAACCTGGAAGAATGAAATTTGGCGAGCCAAGTGGGATTGGTGTACTGATCATTACCTGAAAGTTTCATCAAGATTGGGTGAAAAAGTGTGTACTGAGATTTCAGGCAACTCGTAGTTTTTTGGAAGCTTGGCAGGCCCTTTCATGAAAGTGATTCTCGCCAGTCTCTGCTTAGGGCTACATCAACAGGAAACAAACCATAGAGATAGAACTTTAAACTGCTTTATTGTGTCAAGTTTCAAAGAGCTAGCACAAACCTTGTTTGATTTAGAGTTCCAAATACATGTATCCCTATAGGAGAAAACAGAGTGAAACCTCAAATGAAACCGGTTACTGCCAACGAACGGTTTAATCTAGAAGAATGAAATTTGGCGAGCCAAGTGGGATTGGTGTTCTGATCATTACCTGAAAGTTTCATCAAGATTGGGTGAAAAAGTGTGTGCTGAGATTTCAGGCAACTCGTAGTTTTTTGGAAGCTTGGCAGGCCCTTTCCATGAAAGTGATTCTCGCCAGTCTCTGCTTAGTGCTACATCAAAAGCAAACAAACCGTAGAGATAGAACTTGAAACTGCTTTATTGTGTCAAGTTTCAAAGAGCTAGCACAAAACCGTGTTTGATTTTAGAGTTCCAAATACATGTATCCCTATAGGAGAAAACAGAGTGAAACCTCAAAATGAAACCGGTTACTGCCAACGAACGGTTTAACCTAGAAGAACGAAATTTGGCGAGCCAAGTGGTATTGGTGTACTGATCATTACCTGAAAGTTTCATCAAGATTGGGTGAAAAAGGTTGTGCTGAGATTTCGGGCAACTCGTAGTTTTTTGGAAGCTTGGCAGTCCCTTTCCATGAAAGTGATTGTCGCCAGTCTCTGCTTAGGGCTACATCAACAGCAAACAAACCATAGAGATAGAACTTGAAACTGCTTTATTGTGTCAAGTTTCAAAGAGCTAGCACAAACCGTGTTTGATTTAGAGTTCCAAATACATGTATCCCTATAGGAGAAAACAGAGTGAAACCTAAAAATGAAACCGGTTACTGCCAACGAACGGTTTAACCTAGAAGAACGAAATTTGCCGAGCCAAGTGGGATTGGTGTATTGATCATTACCTGAAAGTTTCATCAAAATTGGGTGAAAAAGGGTGTGCTGAGATTTCAGGAAACTCATAGTTTTTTGGAAGCTTGGCAGGCCCTTTCCATGAAAGTGATTCTCGCTAGTCTCTGCTTAGGGCTACATCAACAGCAAACAAACCATAGAGATAGAACTTGAAACTGCTTTATTGTGTCAAGTTTCAAAGAGCTAGCACAAACCGTGTTTTATTTAGAGTTCCAAATACATGTATCCCTATAGGAGAAAACAGAGTGAAACCTCAAAATGAAACCCTTTACTGCCAACGAACGGTTTAACCTAGAAGAACGAAATTTGGCGAGCCAAGTGGGATTGGTGTACTGATCATTACCTGAAAGTTTCATCAAGATTGGGTGAAAAAGTGTGTGCTGAGATTTCGGGCAACTCATAGTTTTTTGGAAGCTTGGCAGTCCCTTTCCATGAAAGTGATTCTCGCCAGTCTCTGCTTAGGGCTACATCAACAGGAAACAATCCATAGAGATAGAACTTGAAACTGCTTTATTGTGTCAAGTTTCAAAGAGCTAGCACAAACCGTGTTTGATTTAGAGTTCCAAATACATGTATCCCTATAGGAGAAAACAGAATGAAACCTCAAAATGAAACCGGTTACTGCCAACGAACGGTTTAACCTAGAAGAACGAAATTTGGCGAGCCAAGTGGGATTGGTGTACTGATCATTACCTGAAAGTTTCATCAAGATTGGGTGAAAAAGTGTTTGCTGACATTTCAGGCAACTCGTAGTTTTCTGGAACCTTGGCAGGCCCTTTCCATGAAAGTGATTCTCGCCAGTCTCTGCTTAGGGCTACATCAACAGCAAACAAACCATAGAGATAGAACTTGAAACTGCTTTATTGTGTCAAGTTTCAAAGAGCTAGCACAAACCGTGTTTGATTTAGAGTTCCAAATACATGTATCCCTATAGGAGAAAACGGAGTGAAACCTCAAAATTAAACCGGTTACTGCCAACGAACGGTTTAACCTAGACGAACGAAATTTGGCGAGCCAAGTGGGATTGGTGTACTGACCATTACCTGAAAGTTTCATCAAGATTGGGTGAAAAAGTGTGTGCTGAGATTTCGGGCAACTCGTAGTTTTCTGGAAGCTTGGCAGGCCCTTTCCATGAAAGTGATTCTCGCCAGTCTCTGCTTAGGGCTACATCAACAGCAAACAAACCATAGAGATAGAACTTGAAACTGCTTTATTGTGTCAAGTTTCAAAGAGCTAGCACAAACCATGTTTGATTTGGAGTTCCAAATACATGTATCCCTATAGGAGAAAACAGAGTGAAACCTCAAAATGAAACCGGTTACTGCCAACGAACGGTTTAACCTAGAAGAACGAAATTTGCCGAGCCAAGTGGGATTGGTGTACTGATCATTACCTGAAAGTTTCATCAAGATTGGGTGAAAAAGTGTTTGCTGAGATTTCGGGCAACTCGTAGTTTTTGGAAGCTTGGCAGGCCCTTTCCATGAAAGTGATTCTCGCCAGTCTCTGCTTAGGGCTACATCAACAGCAAACAAACCATAGAGATAGAACTTGAAACTGCTTCATTGTGTCAAGTTTCAAAGAGCTAGCACAAACCGTGTTTGATTTATAGTTCCAAATACATGTATCCCTATAGGAGAAAACAGAGTGAAACCTCAAAATGAAACCGGTTACTGCCAACGAACGGTTTAACCTAGACGAACGAAATTTGGCGAGCCAAGTGGGATTGGTGTACTGATCTTTACCTGAAAGTTTCATCAAGATTGGGTGAAAAAGTGTTTGCTGACATTTCAGGCAACTCGTAGTTTTCTGGAAGCTTGGCAGGCCCTTTCCATGAAAGTGATTCTCGCCAGTCTCTGCTTAGGGCTACATCAACAGCAAACAAACCATAGAGATAGAACTTGAAACTGCTTTATTGTGTCAAGTTTCAAAGAGCTAGCACAAACCGTGTTTGATTTAGAGTTCCAAATACATGTATCCCTATAGGAGAAAACAGAGTGAAACCTCAAAATGAAACCGGTTACTGCCAACGAACGGTTTAACCTGGAAGAATGAAATTTGGCGAGCCAAGTGGGAATGGTGTACTGATCATTACCTGAAAGTTTCATCAAGATTGGGTGAAAAAGTGTGTGCTGAGATTTCAGGCAACTCGTAGTTTTTTGGAAGCTTGGCAGGCCCTTTCCATGAAAGTGATTCTCGCCAGTCTCTGCTTAGGGCTACATCAACAGGAAACAAACCATAGAGATAAACTTGAAACTGCTTTATTGTGTCAAGTTTCAAAGAGCTAGCACAAACCGTGTTTGATTTAGAGTTCCAAATACATGTATCCCTATAGGAGAAAACAGAGTGAAACCTCAAAATGAAACCGGTTACTGCCAACGAACGGTTTAATCTAGAAGAATGAAATTTGGCGAGCCAAGTGGGATTGGTGTACTGATCATTACCTGAAAGTTTCATCAAGATTGGGTGAAAAAGTGTGTGCTGAGATTTCAGGCACTCGTAGTTTTTTGGAAGCTTGGCAGGCCCTTTCCATGAAAGTGATTCTCGCCAGTCTCTGCTTAGGGCTACATCAACAGCAAACAAACCATAGAGATAGAACTTGAAACTGCTTTATTGTGTCAAGTTTCAAAGAGCTAGCACAAACCGTGTTTGATTTAGAGTTCCAAATACATGTATCCCTATAGGAGAAAACGGAGTGAAACCTCAAAATTAAACCGGTTACTGCCAACGAACGGTTTAACCTAGACGAACGAAATTTGGCGAGCCAAGTGGGATTGGTGTACTGACCATTACCTGAAAGTTTCATCAAGATTGGGTGAAAAAGTGTGTGCTGAGATTTCGGGCAACTCGTAGTTTTCTGGAAGCTTGGCAGGCCCTTTCCATGAAAGTGATTCTCGCCAGTCTCTGCTTTGGGCTACATCAACAGCAAACAAACCATAGAGATAGAACTTGAAACTGCTTTATTGTGTCAAGTTTCAAAGAGCTAGCACAAACCGTGTTTGATTTAGAGTTCCAAATACATGTATCCCTATAGGAGAAAACAGTGAAACCTCAAAATGAAACCGGTTACTGCCAACGAACGGTTTAACCTGGAAGAATGAAATTTGGCGAGCCAAGTGGGATTGGTGTACTGATCATTACCTGAAAGTTTCATCAAGATTGGGTGAAAAAGTGTGTACTGAGATTTCAGGCAACTCGTAGTTTTTTGGAAGCTTGGCAGGCCCTTTCCATGAAAGTGATTCTCGCCAGTCTCTGCTTAGGGCTACATCAACAGGAAACAAACCATAGAGATAGAACTTTAAACTGCTTTATTGTGTCAAGTTTCAAAGAGCTAGCACAAACCTTGTTTGATTTAGAGTTCCAAATACATGTATCCCTATAGGAGAAAACAGAGTGAAACCTCAAAATGAAACCGGTTACTGCCAACGAACGGTTTAATCTAGAAGAATGAAATTTGGCGAGCCAAGTGGGATTGGTGTTCTGATCATTACCTGAAAGTTTCATCAAGATTGGGTGAAAAAGTGTGTGCTGAGATTTCAGGCAACTCGTAGTTTTTTGGAAGCTTGGCAGGCCCTTTCCATGAAAGTGATTCTCGCCAGTCTCTGCTTAGTGCTACATCAAAAGCAAACAAACCGTAGAGATAGAACTTGAAACTGCTTTATTGTGTCAAGTTTCAAAGAGCTAGCACAAACCGTGTTTGATTTAGAGTTCCAAATACATGTATCCCTATAGGAGAAAACAGAGTGAAACCTCAAAATGAAACCGGTTACTGCCAACGAACGGTTTAACCTAGAAGAACGAAATTTGGCGAGCCAAGTGGTATTGGTGTACTGATCATTACCTGAAAGTTTCATCAAGATTGGGTGAAAAAGGTTGTGCTGAGATTTCGGGCAACTCGTAGTTTTTTGGAAGCTTGGCAGTCCCTTTCCATGAAAGTGATTGTCGCCAGTCTCTGCTTAGGGCTACATCAACAGCAAACAAACCATAGAGATAGAACTTGAAACTGCTTTATTGTGTCAAGTTTCAAAGAGCTAGCACAAACCGTGTTTGATTTAGAGTTCCAAATACATGTATCCCTATAGGAGAAAACAGAGTGAAACCTAAAAATGAAACCGGTTACTGCCAACGAACGGTTTAACCTAGAAGAACGAAATTTGCCGAGCCAAGTGGGATTGGTGTATTGATCATTACCTGAAAGTTTCATCAAAATTGGGTGAAAAAGGGTGTGCTGAGATTTCAGGAAACTCGTAGTTTTTTGGAAGCTTGGCAGGCCCTTTCCATGAAAGTGATTCTCGCTAGTCTCTGCTTAGGGCTACATCAACAGCAAACAAACCATAGAGATAGAACTTGAAACTGCTTTATTGTGTCAAGTTTCAAAGAGCTAGCACAAACCGTGTTTTATTTAGAGTTCCAAATACATGTATCCCTATAGGAGAAAACAGAGTGAAACCTCAAAATGAAACCCTTTACTGCCAACGAACGGTTTAACCTAGAAGAACGAAATTTGGCGAGCCAAGTGGGATTGGTGTACTGATCATTACCTGAAAGTTTCATCAAGATTGGGTGAAAAAGTGTGTGCTGAGATTTCGGGCAACTCATAGTTTTTTGGAAGCTTGGCAGTCCCTTTCCATGAAAGTGATTCTCGCCAGTCTCTGCTTAGGGCTACATCAACAGGAAACAATCCATAGAGATAGAACTTGAAACTGCTTTATTGTGTCAAGTTTCAAAGAGCTAGCACAAACCGTGTTTGATTTAGAGTTCCAAATACATGTATCCCTATAGGAGAAAACAGAATGAAACCTCAAAATGAAACCGGTTACTGCCAACGAACGGTTTAACCTAGAAGAACGAAATTTGGCGAGCCAAGTGGGATTGGTGTACTGATCATTACCTGAAAGTTTCATCAAGATTGGGTGAAAAAGTGTTTGCTGACATTTCAGGCAACTCGTAGTTTTCTGGAACCTTGGCAGGCCCTTTCCATGAAAGTGATTCTCGCCAGTCTCTGCTTAGGGCTACATCAACAGCAAACAAACCATAGAGATAGAACTTGAAACTGCTTTATTGTGTCAAGTTTCAAAGAGCTAGCACAAACCGTGTTTGATTTAGAGTTCCAAATACATGTATCCCTATAGGAGAAAACAGAGTGAAACCTCAAAATGAAACCGGTTACTGCCAACGAACGGTTTAACCTGGAAGAATGAAATTTGGCGAGCCAAGTGGGATTGGTGTACTGATCATTACCTGAAAGTTTCATCAAGATTGGGTGAAAAAGTGTGTGCTGAGATTTCAGGCAACTCGTAGTTTTTTGGAAGCTTGGCAGGCCCTTTCCATGAAAGTGATTCTCGCCAGTCTCTGCTTAGGGCTACATCAACAGCAAACAAACCATAGAGATAAACTTGAAACTGCTTTATTGTGTCAAGTTTCAAAGAGCTAGCACAAACCGTGTTTGATTTAGAGTTCCAAATACATGTATCCCTATAGGAGAAAAGAGAGTGAAACCTCAAAATGAAATCGGTTACTGCCAACGAACGGTTTAACCTAGAAGAACGAAATTTGGCGAGCCAAGTGGGATTGGTGTACTGATCATTACCTGAAAGTTTCATCAAGATTGGGTGAAAAAGTGTGTGCTGAGATTTCGGGCAACTCATAGTTTTTTGGAAGCTTGGCAGTCCCTTTCCATGAAAGTGATTCTCGCCAGTCTCTGCTTAGGGCTACATCAACAGGAAACAATCCATAGAGATAGAACTTGAAACTGCTTTATTGTGTCAAGTTTCAAAGAGCTAGCACAAACCGTGTTTGATTTAGAGTTCCAAATACATGTATCCCTATAGGAGAAAACAGAATGAAACCTCAAAATGAAACCGGTTACTGCCAACGAACGGTTTAACCTAGAAGAACGAAATTTGGCGAGCCAAGTGGGATTGGTGTACTGATCATTACCTGAAAGTTTCATCAAGATTGGGTGAAAAAGTGTTTGCTGACATTTCAGGCAACTCGTAGTTTTCTGGAACCTTGGCAGGCCCTTTCCATGAAAGTGATTCTCGCCAGTCTCTGCTTAGGGCTACATCAACAGCAAACAAACCATAGAGATAGAACTTGAAACTGCTTTATTGTGTCAAGTTTCAAAGAGCTAGCACAAACCGTGTTTGATTTAGAGTTCCAAATACATGTATCCCTATAGGAGAAAACGGAGGAGTGAAACCTCAAAATGAAACCGGTCACTGCCAACGAACGGTTTAACCTAGACGAACGAAATTTGGCGAGCCAAGTGGGATTGGTGTACTGATCATTACCTGAAAGTTTCATCAAGATTGGGTGAAAAAGTGTGTGCTGAGATTTCGGGGAACTCGTAGTTTTCTGGAAGCTTGGCAGGCCCTTTCCATGAAAGTGATTCTCGCCAGTCTCTGCTTAGGGCTACATCAACAGCAAACAAACCATAGAGATAGAACTTGAAACTGCTTTATTGTGTCAAGTTTCAAAGAGATAGCACAAACCGTGTTTGATTTAGAGTTCCAAATACATGTATCCCTATAGGAGAAAACAGAGTGAAACCTCAAAATGAAACCGGTTACTGCCAACGAACGGTTTAACATGGAAGAATGAAATTTGGCGAGCCAAGTGGGATTGGTGTACTGATCATTACCTGAAAGTTTCATCAAGATTGGGTGAAAAAGTGTGTGCTGAGATTTCAGGCAACTCGTAGTTTTTTAGAAGCTTGGCAGGCCCTTTCCATGAAAGTGATTCTCGCCAGTCTCTGCTTAGGGCTACATCAACAGCAAACAAACCATAGAGATAGAACTTGAAACTGCTTTATTGTGTCAAGTTTCAAAGAGCTAGCACAAACCTTGTTTGATTTAGAGTTCCAAATACATGTATCCCTATAGGAGAAAACAGAGTGAAACCTCAAAATGAAACCGGTTACTGCCAACGAACGGTTTAACCTAGAAGAACGAAATTTGGCGAGCCAAGTGGGATTGGTGTATTGATCATTACCTGAAAGTTTCATCAAGATTGGGTGAAAAAGGGTGTGCTGAGATTTCAGGCAACTCGTAGTTTTTTGGTAGCTTGGCAGGCCCTTTTCATGAAAGTGATTCTCGCTAGTCTCTGCTTAGGTCTACATCAACAGCAAAAAAACCATAGAGATAGAACTTGAAACTGCTTTATTGTGTCAAGTTTCAAAGAGCTAGCACAAACCGTGTTTTATTTAGAGTTCCAAATACATGTATCTCTATAGGAGAAAACAGAGTGAAACCTCAAAATGAAACCCTTTACTGCCAACGAACGGTTTCACCTAGAAGAACGAAATTTGGCGAGCCAAGTGGGATTGGTGGACTGATCATTACCTGAAAGTTTCATCAAGATTGGGTGAAAAAGTGTGTGCTGAGATTTCGGGCAACTCGTAGTTTTTTGGAAGCTTGGCAGGCCCTTTCCATGAAAGTGATTGTCGCCAGTCTCTGCTTAGGGCTACATCAACAGCAAACAAACCATAGAGATAGAACTTGAAACTGCTTTATTGTATCAAGTTTCAAAGAGCTAGCACAAACCGTGTTTGATTTAGAGTTCCAAATACATGTATCCCTATAGGAGAAAACAGAGTGAAACCTCAAAATGAAACCGGTTACTGCCAACGAACGGTTTAACCTAGAAGAACGAAATTTGGTGAGCCAAGTGGGATTGGTGTCCTGATCATTACCTGAAAGTTTCATCAAGATTGGGTGAAAAAGTGTGTGCTGAGATTTCAGGCAACTCGTAGTTTTTTGGAAGCTTGGCAGGCCCTTTCCATTAAAGTGATTCTCGCCAGTCTCTGCTTAGGGCTACATCAACAGCAAACAAATCATAGAGATAGAACTTGAAACTGCTTTATTGTTTCAAGTTTAAATGAGCTAGCACAAACCGTGTTTGATTTAGAGTTCCAAATACATTTATCCCTATAGGAGAAAAAAGAGTGAAACCTCAAAATGAAACCGGTTACTGCCAACGAACGGTTTAACCTAGAAGAACGAAATTTGGCGAGCCAAGTGGGATTAGTGTACTGATCATTACCTGAAAGTTTCATCAAGATTGGGTGAAAAAGGGTATGCTGAGATTTCAGGCAACTCGTAGTTTTTTGGAAGCTTGGCAGGCCCTTTTCATGAAAGTGATTCTCGCCAGTCTCTGCTTAGGGCTACATCAACAGCAAACAAACCATAGAGATAGAACTTGAAACTGCTTTCTTGTGTCAAGTTTCAAAGAGCTAGCACAAACCATGTTTGATTTAGAGTTCCAAATACATGTATCCCTATAGGAGAAAACAGAGTGAAACCTCAAAATGAAACCGGTTACTGCCAACGAAAGGTTTAACCTAGAAGAACGAAATTTGGCGATCCAAGTGGGATTGGTGTACTGATCATTACCTGAAAGTTTCATCAAGATTGGGTGAAAAAGTGTGTGCTGAGATTTCGGGCAACTCGTAGTTTTTTGGAAGCTTGGAAGTCCCTTTCCATTAAAGTGATTCTCGCCAGTCTCTGCTTAGGGCTACATCAACAGCAAACAAACCATAGAGACAGAACTTGAAACTGCTTTATTGTGTCAAGTTTCAAAGAGCTAGCACAAACCGTGTTTGATTTAGAGTTCCAAATACATGTATCCCTATAGGAGAAAACAGAGTGAAACCTCAAAATGAAACCGGTTACTGCCAACGAACGGTTTAACCTAGAAGAACAAAATTTGGCGTGCCAAGTGGGATTGGTGTACTGATCATTACCTGAAAGTTTCATCAAGATTGGGTGAAAAAGTGTGTGCTGAGATTTCGGGCAACTCGTAGTTTTTTGGAAGCTTGGCAGGCCCTTTCCATGAAAGTGATTCTCGCCAGTCTCTGCTTAGGGCTACATCAACAGGAAACAAACCATAGAGATAAACTTGAAACTGCTTTATTGTGTCAAGTTTCAAAGAGCTAGCACAAACCGTGTTTGATTTAGAGTTCCAAATACATGTATCCCTATAGGAGAAAACAGAGTGAAACCTCAAAATGAAACCGGTTACTGCCAACGAACGGTTTAATCTAGAAGAATGAAATTTGGCGAGCCAAGTGGGATTGGTGTACTGATCATTACCTGAAAGTTTCATCAAGATTGGGTGAAAAAGTGTGTGCTGAGATTTCAGGCAACTCGTAGTTTTTTGGAAGCTTGGCAGGCCCTTTCCATGAAAGTGATTCTCGCCAGTCTCTGCTTAGGGCTACATCAACAGCAAACAAACCATAGAGATAGAACTTGAAACTGCTTTATTGTGTCACGTTTCAAAGAGCTAGCACAAACCGTGTTTGATTTAGAGTTCCAAATACATGTATCCCTATAGGAGAAAACAGAGTGAAACCTCAAAATGAAACCGGTTACTGCCAACGAACGGTTTAACCTGGAAGAATGAAATTTGGCGAGCCAAGTGGGATTGGTGTACTGATCATTACCTGAAAGTTTCATCAAGATTGGGTGAAAAAGTGTGTACTGAGATTTCAGGCAACTCGTAGTTTTTTGGAAGCTTGGCAGGCCCATTTAATGAAAGTGATTCTCGCCAGTCTCTGCTTAGGGCTACATCAACAGGAAAAAAACCATAGAGATAGAACTTTAAACTGCTTTATTGTGTCAAGTTTCAAAGAGTTAGCACAAACCTTGTTTGATTTAGAGTTCCAAATACATGTATCCCTATAGGAGAAAACAGAGTGAAACCTCAAAATGAAACCGGTTACTGCCAACGAACGGTTTAATCTAGAAGAATGAAATTTGGCGAGCCAAGTGGGATTGGTGTTCTGATCATTACCTGAAAGTTTCATCAAGATTGGGTGAAAAAGGGTGTGCTGAGATTTCAGGCAACTCGTAGTTTTTTGGAAGCTTGGCAGGCCCTTTCCATGAAAGTGATTCTCGCCAGTCTCTGCTTAGTGCTACATCAAAAGCAAACAAACCGTAGAGATAGAACTTGAAACTGCTTTATTGTGTCAAGTTTCAAAGAGCTAGCACAAACCGTGTTTGATTTAGAGTTCCAAATACATGTATCCCTATAGGAGAAAACAGAGTGAAACCTCAAAATGAAACCGGTTACTGCCAACGAACGGTTTAACCTAGAAGAACGAAATTTGGCGAGCCAAGTGGTATTGGTCTACTGATCATTACCTGAAAGTTTCATCAAGATTGGGTGAAAAAGGTTGTGCTGAGATTTCGGGCAACTCGTAGTTTTTTGGAAGCTTGGCAGTCCCTTTCCATGAAAGTGATTGTCGCCAGTCTCTGCTTAGGGCTACATCAACAGCAAACAAACCATAGAGATAGAACTTGAAACTGCTTTATTGTGTCAAGTTTCAAAGAGCTAGCACAAACCGTGTTTGATTTAGAGTTCCAAATACATGTATCCCTATAGGAGAAAACAGAGTGAAACCTCAAAATGAAACCGGTTACTGCCAACGAACGGTTTAACCTAGAAGAACGAAATTTGCCGAGCCAAGTGGGATTGGTGTATTGATCATTACCTGAAAGTTTCATCAAAATTGGGTGAAAAAGGGTGTGCTGAGATTTCAGGCAACTCGTAGTTTTTTGGAAGCTTGGCAGGCCCTTTCCATGAAAGTGATTCTCGCTAGTCTCTGCTTAGGGCTACATCAACAGCAAACAAACCATAGAGATAGAACTTGAAACTGCTTTATTGTGTCAAGTTTCAAAGAGCTAGCACAAACCGTGTTTTATTTAGAGTTCCAAATACATGTATCCCTATAGGAGAAAACAGAGTGAAACCTCGAAATGAAACCCTTTACTGCCAACGAACGGTTTAACCTAGAAGAACGAAATTTGGCGAGCCAAGTGGGATTGGTGTACTGATCATTACCTGAAAGTTTCATCAAGATTGGGTGAAAAAGTGTGTGCTGAGATTTCGGGCAACTCATAGTTTTTTGGAAGCTTGGCAGTCCCTTTCCATGAAAGTGATTTGCTGCAGGCTGGACGGCGGGGGCCGCGTGAGCCTTGGCTCCGCTTCTGCCCGCTGCTGTTTTCACCTGCTGCCTTCCTGCTGGGCGCTTTCGCGGGTCGCTGTCAGTGCACGCCGGCTTGCGATGCTGCAATCCGGCTGAGCACAAAAACACAAGCCAGATGGAACTGAAACAAAGTTTTATTTTGTGAGAGGCCGTGTGCGTCCCCCTAACAAGCCGGTCCACACACCCACACACGTGTATCCCTACCGGACCCGGGGGGCCCCACTTCCCCCGGAACACCCTCCTACCATCCTTCCCCAACCAATGGGAACTCTCCAGGAGTCTTGTAACTTGAGTCCCCAAATGGGCCTAAGTGAACAGTAGGAGCCCAATTTCCATATGAATGTAATACTTTGCAGTGGCTCCTAGCATCTGCCCCCTTCTGTTTAATTAAGCAATGGCAATGTGGCTAGGGACCGTGCCTGGTAGGTTGTCCAATTTAACATGTGGTTCTTACCCGTCATGGGAGAACTGACTTTTACACGTCAGTTTCCTGTCTTAGGTTGAATCCACTGTAATCAGATCAACCCGTCACTGACTACCGGTCTAGCATAGCCATGCTTGTGGATAGGCCTAAGCACCAGTGGGGGGGTGAGGTTCTTGCCTCACCTCTGTTGGCCCCCAAATTTAACTTTGGTGCCAGTGGGGGGGTGAGGTTCTTGCCTCACCTCTGTTGGCCCCCAAGTTTTAGACCATCACTAGTAGAAGGGAGGAAGATACAGAAATGCCACGACACCAAGCCAATTGACGGCTCCTTAGGAAGAACAGTAACACTGGTGACACAGCAGCTAAGATATTTCAGCACTACCATAATTCACTGTATCAACAAATAGAGCACAATGCATACAGGTGATACATAGTCCAGGCAAGTTGTGTAAGCAGTTCAAAGTGGAGGAGTCTATCAATATGTCCATTTCCTCCCAAAGTAAATTAAGTCCTTGATTGAGCAGTTCAAAGTGGAGGAGTCTGTCAATATGTCCATTTTCTCCCAAAGTAAATTAAGTCCTTGATTGAGGATACTTATTGAGTTATATTGATTGATGTATCAGTTTATATAGTTTACTGTGATAGCTATCATAGAAGTTGTAGTTTGGTTTTATCTTAGTCTTCACCGGCATTGGGATGGAGATGGGAATTCTGGCCATGGTGCTAAAGAGACATTATCTTGAACAGAATTGTTAAATATAATGAAAAGGAAAGGTGAAAGTAAACAAACAGATCTGTTAACCACCTTTAAAAGCAAAATTTATAACAGCTGTTTACCTAATTTAAATTAAACCATATAAGTCACGTGATTTTTTTTTTTTTTTTTGGATCCATTTATATCTATTTATACATGAGCGCTCCTTATAAATGAAATATGGACATACACACATACAGACATACAACACAAAACAGTGCATACATAACATAGAACATATAGGACAATAGTAAATAAAGGCCTTGTAGCTATACCTAGGTGAAATCTCCATTGCAATGTTTAAAAACTTTACAGTTAAAAAAAAATAAAACACAGTCAAAAAATAAAACTGATCAGAAAAACATTAACCTAGGTTTGTATGAGCTCAAAAAGAAAGAGAAAATAAATAAATAAATAAAATAGAACCTTATGATGTGGGAAAAATGTAATAATAAAATAGATATTGAAAAAGGCACCGTGGTAAATCACTGTTGTAGATGTAAGAATAGCCAAGCTGGAGCTCTGGATATCAGCTGTTATGGATTTGAGTCAAATCATCTTCTTTTTCTGTAGAAATTGTTTTAGTTAATCTCTCTGGAATCCAAATTGGTTGCTGTTCCTCCTGTGGAAAAACACAGACGGAGCCCCGACTCCAGACTATTACTGGGTCCGGACCTTTCCATTGTCCTGTTAGAATATCTTTCCAAAGTACCTTAGGCTTATGTACATTTTTCGGATACATATGTCTTTCCGCAGCACTAAGTCCTGATGAATCCAAATTTAGAAAGTTTAGAGTAAAAAGGGTTATTTTAAGTTTATCTTTGGGGGATATATACCCTTTTCCAATTCCTTCCTTTTGTTTTAATAAGTACATTTTAATAGTTTGATGAGCTCTTTCAACTATGCCTTGACCCTGTGGATTGTATGGGATTCCTGTTATATGAGTAATGCCAAATGATGAGCAAAATTGTTTAAAAGAGTTAGACGTATAACCAGGAGCGTTATCAGTTTTTAACTGTTTAGGAACACCCACAGTGGCAAAATTTTGTAAGCAATGAGCTATAACATCTTTAGTTTTTTCTCCGGCATGAAGGGAGCCCATTAAAAATCCAGAAGAAGTATCAACTGTAACATGTAAATATTTTAATTTTCCAAATTCTGGCAAGTGTGTAACGTCCATCTGCCAAATATGGTTAGGTATCAGTCCTCTAGGATTGACTCCAAGATTAACTTTGTGGTAAGAATGTCACACAATTTTGACATTGTTTTATTATATGTCTGGCTTGTTCCTTAGTTATTTTAAAACGTTTTTGTAAGGTATTAGCATTGACATGGAACCTTTTATGAAAATTTATAGCTTCTTCTATTGTGGAGAAAATATGTATGTCATGTGTAGATTTATCTGCTAGTTCATTACCCAAACTAAGGGCTCCAGGCAACCCTGTATGTGCCCTGATATGTCCAATAAAGAATGGATCTTTTCTGTCCCAGATTAGAGTTTGTATAGCAGAAAACAAAGAGAAAACAGTAGAGGAAGGAGAAATCCTACCAGCATCTTCAAGGGATGCTATAGCATTAACTACATACTGGCTATCAGAGAATAAATTAAATACAGAATCTTTGAACATCATAAAAGCTTGTAATACTGCATTGAGCTCTACCTTTTGAGCTGATTGTTTGGGTACTAAAAATGTAAAAGTTTGATCAGGGGTAACTACCGCTGCTGTACCATTGTTTGACCCATCAGTGAATATATTTGGAGCATTCATGATAGGGTTTTTTTTTGTCATTTTAGGAAAAACTACAGGATGCTTAGACCAAAAGGACAACAAGGGATTAGATGGCAAGTGATTATCAAATGAGACACTAGATTTACACATGATTATTGCCCAAGTATTTAACTCATTAGCTAACTCATCAATTTGATCCATAGTATATGGAGTAATAATTTTATTGGGAGAAATCCCAAACACTCCCTTCGCTGCTTTTATCCCTTTGAGTATTAATTGTCCTACAGCCTCAGGATATCTAGTAAGAATAGTATTAGGGGAATACGATAAATGTATCCACAATAATGGACCTTCTTGCCAAAATACTCCTGTAGGAATATTTTTTGTTGGTAGTACAATAAATAATAAAGGCAAACTTATATCAATTCTATCCAAATGCATATTTTCCATATATGTTTCAATGATTTTTAATGCCTTTCTTGCTTCAGGCGTTAACATGCGGGGTGAATTTGGATCTGATGGACCTTTTAGGATATCAAATAAGGGTCCTAATTCTCCTGTTGGTATGCCTAGGTAAGGCCTTATCCAGTTTATGTCTCCCAATAATTTTTGAAAGTCATTAAGTGATTTGAGTTGATCTACTCGTATTTGAATTTTTGGTGGACGGACCATGGTTGAGGATAATAAAACTCCTAAATAATTAATTGGAAAATTTAATTGTACTTTATCTATTGCTATGTCTAGATTATAATTTTTTAGTAAGTTTGTAAGTGTGGCATAACATTCTAGCAATGTGTTCTTATCTTTATGTGCTAATAACACATCATCCATATAGTGAAATATTTGTAGTTCAGGATTTTGATTTCTAAGTGGCTGGATTGCTTTATTAACATAAATTTGACACATAGTCGGGCTGTTCGCCATCCCCTGGGGTAAAACTTTCCACTCATATCTCTGATCAGGACCTTCATGATTTAGTGCAGGGATAGTAAATGCAAAATGTGGACTATCCTCGGGATGAATTGGAATTGAAAAGAAACAATCCTTAATATCTATAGTTAACACATGCCAGGTTTTTGGTAAAGCAGACAATTGGGGAATCCCTGATTGAGCAGGTCCCATAATAACCATCTCATTATTAATGGCTCTTAAATCTTGTAATAATCTCCATTTACCAGATTTCTTTTTAATGACAAAAATGGGAGTATTATGGGGAGATACGGAAGGTTGTAAATGTCCTTCCGCTAATTGTTGTTTGACCAGATCGTGGGCTACTTGTATCTTTTCTTTAGTCAGGGGCCACTGAGGAACCCACACTGGTCTTTCTGATTTCCATGTAATTTTGATTGTCTCAGTGGCCCTTTTTGAAAACCCAATCCATGTTTATTTATTTCTTGATCTATTTGAATTGGTGCTATCATATCTTGATCTTGTTTCCTTAATCCTTTTTCTTTTCTAAAGCCTTGTTTAGCCCTACTAGTGGGCGCGTTAGAATTGACGTTATTTGTTAATGTCAATCCTAATTGATCTAGGACATCCCGTCCCCATAAATTTATGGGAAGATGGTCCAATACATAAGGCTGTATAGTTCCTTCACATCCTTCAGGATCCCTCCAATCTAATACCATAGCACTTCTATGGGGGTTAGTTGCCACTCCTAGGCCTCGAAGCGTTTGAGTGGCTTGTTGCAATGGCCAGTGCTTTGGCCATTCCTGACGAGATATGATGCTGAGGTCAGCACCTGTGTCCAGCAGCCCATTAAAATCATGTCCTTGAATATTTAATTTTAGCATTGGGCGAGAATCTAAATTTAAAGAAAGCATAGCCCAATCTACACCTGTGGAGCCTAATCCCTTGGAACCTCTTTCTACATTACAACTGGAAAATTCATCATGTAGGCTGGGTATTATTAATAACTGTGCTATTCTATCTCCTGATGAAATTACGGATATACCTCTTGGAGAACTGGCTATAATTTTTATTTCACCCTCATAATCGGGATCAATTACCCCAGGACTTATCATAAGTCCTTTTAGTGTAGAAGAACTGCGTCCTAATAATAAGCCTACTGTTCCTTGGGGAAGAGGTCCTTTTATTCCTGTGGGAATGATTTGAACTCCCATCTCTGGAGTTAATACTGCTCTGGCAGAGGCACAGATGTCCAACCCTGCGCTCCCTCTAGTTTGTCTGATGAGGGATCTGATGGATAGTGCGTCCTGGGCACTACCTTGATGGTGCTGCTGGGTTCCTCCATTGCCCCGTATATTTGTGGCTTTGGGCCCCGGGGCATTGGGCCCTCCAATTCGTTTTTTGACAACGGGGCCTGATACCTTTCTCCACGATATTGTGGGTAGACACTTGGTCTTTGTCCATTTTTTGATAACGGAATACCCTCTATGGTGGTTTGAGAACGGCATTCATTAGCCCAATGTCTCCCTCTATGGCATCGTGGGCAAATACCCGGGATTCTACTCCTTTGATACCTAGCTTTGTTAAACCCTCCTCCTATGGGGCAATTTCTTTTAAAATGTCCTTTCTGATTGCAATTATAGCATGTTTTTGGTTTGGTATCTAAAGCCTGTTTTACTTCAGCTGCCATGACTTGTCCTTGTTCATCAATGTCGCTACATAATTTAATATATGTGTTTAAATCTCCATGTTTCCACGGTCTAATGACCTCTTTGCAGCAACGATTTGCTTGGTCATAAGCCAGTTGTTTTATAAATGGCATTGCCTGTTCTGTATTTTCAAATGTCTTAGAGGCTGTTTCAATAAGTCTAGCTACAAAGTCAGCGTAGGGCTCATTAACTCCTTGTGTTATCTTAGATAGTTGACCTTGTAAATCCCCTTGTCCCTTCAAAGTTTTCCATGCCTTAATTGCATTCATAGTGATCTGAGCGTATACGCCAGGATCATATCTAATCTGTTGCCTCTGACCCTCATAAGGTCCTTTCCCCAATAGCATTTGAGAATCTCTTTCAGGATAACCTGCTGCTGCATTTCGCCTAGCTGTCTCCCTGCAAAATTCCTCATTGGCAATTTTCCATAATAAATATTGTCCTCCATTTAGCACAGAGTGACACACGCTAGCCCAATCTTCTGGTGTTAAGTCCCAGCTGGTAATAGATTCGACCATTCTGACAGTAAAGGGAGCCGCAGGCCCGTAGGTTTGTACAGCTTCCTTTAATTGCTTTACTATTTTGAAATCTAAGGCACGGTAAACTCGTTCCCTTTCTTCTCCCCGCTCAACTACAGGGCATGCTAACTTTTGGGGTCCTGCCTCAGGATTCTGTTCATCACCTATGGAAACTGAGGGCTGCTCAGCTACAGGTGAAGCTGTTGGTTGAATTACGCCCTCTGGTGATGGAACGGAGTTAGTACTAGCCTCCCTATCTGAGGGTCGTTTTTTCCCTAAGCTTGCCTTCTTCAATTTTTCTTCTGTCTGACTAGCTTGAGGGACCTTTTGTTTTGCTTGACCTAATAAGTTTTCTGCCATAGCCTGGACCTCTAACAATTTACTTAACAGTCTTTCGGTTTGTTTTTTACTAGATTCTAATCTACTATAAAGGTAACGTAACCCAATAAGGTAGGATAGAAGAAAGCCAAAACAGAATGAAACAGAAACGGAGAGGAGAAAAATGATTATATCAATTTTTTCTTTCTCAGGGCCGAATAACTTAAAACCTTGAGCCAACCATTTTTCCCAATTCGCCTGAAAAAATTGTAAGGCTAGAGAGCCTGAAATAAAAGCAGAATAAATCAAAACAAAAATACCCATTCTGTCGCCTTTCCTTAGGGGCGAGCGATATCACTCACCTATAAATTTTGGGCGTTCCCCGTACAAGGGCCACCAAAATGCTGCAGGCTGGACGGCGGGGGCCGCGTGAGCCTTGGCTCCGCTTCTGCCCGCTGCTGTTTTCACCTGCTGCCTTCCTGCTGGGCGCTTTCGCGGGTCGCTGTCAGTGCACGCCGGCTTGCGATGCTGCAATCCGGCTGAGCACAAAAACACAAGCCAGATGGAACTGAAACAAAGTTTTATTTTGTGAGAGGCCGTGTGCGTCCCCCTAACAAGCCGGTCCACACACCCACACACGTGTATCCCTACCGGACCCGGGGGGCCCCACTTCCCCCGGAACACCCTCCTACCATCCTTCCCCAACCAATGGGAACTCTCCAGGAGTCTTGTAACTTGAGTCCCCAAATGGGCCTAAGTGAACAGTAGGAGCCCAATTTCCATATGAATGTAATACTTTGCAGTGGCTCCTAGCAGTGATTCTCGCCAGTCTCTGCTTAGGGCTACATCAACAGGAAACAAACCATAGAGATAGAACTTGAAACTGCTTTATTGTGTCAAGTTTCAAAGAGCTAGCAAAAACCGTGTTTGATTTAGAGTTCCAAATACATGTATCCCTATAGGAGAAAACAGAATGAAACCTCAAAATGAAACCGGTTACTGCCAACGAACGGTTTAACCTAGAAGAACGAAATTTGGCGAGCCAAGTGGGATTCATGTACTGATCATTACCTGAAAGTTTCATCAAGATTGGGTGAAAAAGTGTTTGCTGACATTTCAGGCAACTCGTAGTTTTTTGGAACCTTGGCAGGCCCTTTCCATGAAAGTGATTCTCGCCAGTCTCTGCTTAGGGCTACATCAACAGCAAACAAACCATAGAGATAGAACTTGAAACTGCTTTATTGTGTCAAGTTTCAAAGAGCTAGCACAAACCGTGTTTGATTTAGAGTTCCAAATACATGTATCCCTATAGGAGAAAACAGAGTGAAACCTCAAAATGAAACCGGTTACTGCCAACGAACGGTTTAACCTGGAAGAATGAAATTTGGCGAGCCAAGTGGGATTGGTGTACTGATCATTACCTGAAAGTTTCATCAAGATTGGGTGAAAAAGTGTTTGCTGAGATTTCAGGCAACTCGTAGTTTTTTGGAAGCTTGGCAGGCCCTTTCCATGAAAGTGATTCTCGCCAGTCTCTGCTTAGGGCTACATCAACAGCAAACAAACCATAGAGATAAACTTGAAACTGCTTTATTGTGTCAAGTTTCAAAGAGCTAGCACAAACCGTGTTTGATTTAGAGTTCCAAATACATGTATCCCTATAGGAGAAAAGAGAGTGAAACCTCAAAATGAAATCGGTTACTGCCAACGATCGGTTTAATCTAGAAGAATGAAATTTGGCGAGCCAAGTGGGATTGGTGTACTGATCATTACCTGAAAGTTTCATCAAGATTGGGTGAAAAAGTGTGTGCTGAGATTTCAGGCAACTCGTAGTTTTTTGGAAGCTTGGCAGGCCCTTTCCATGAAAGTGATTCTCGCCAGTCTCTGCTTAGGGCTACATCAACAGCAAACAAACCATAGAGATAGAACTTGAAACTGCTTTATTGTGTCAAGTTTCAAAGAGCTAGCACAAACCGTGTTTGATTTAGAGTTCCAAATACATGTATCCCTATAGGAGAAAACGGAGGAGTGAAACCTCAAAATGAAACCGGTCACTGCCAACGAACGGTTTAACCTAGACGAACGAAATTTGGCGAGCCAAGTGGGATTGGTGTACTGATCATTACCTGAAAGTTTCATCAAGATTGGGTGAAAAAGTGTGTGCTGAGATTTCGGGCAACTCGTAGTTTTCTGGAAGCTTGGCAGGCCCTTTCCATGAAAGTGATTCTCGCCAGTCTCTGCTTAGGGCTACATCAACAGCAAACAAACCATAGAGATAGAACTTGAAACTGCTTTATTGTGTCAAGTTTCAAAGAGATAGCACAAACCGTGTTTGATTTAGAGTTCCAAATACATGTATCCCTATAGGAGAAAACAGAGTGAAACCTCAAAATGAAACCGGTTACTGCCAACGAACGGTTTAACCTGGAAGAATGAAATTTGGCGAGCCAAGTGGGATTGGTGTACTGATAATTACCTGAAAGTTTCATCAAGATTGGGTGAAAAAGTGTGTGCTGAGATTTCAGGCAACTCGTAGTTTTTTGGAAGCTTGGCAGGCCCTTTCCATGAAAGTGATTCTCGCCAGTCTCTGCTTAGGGCTACATCAACAGCAAACAAACCATAGAGATAGAACTTGAAACTGCTTTATTGTGTCAAGTTTCAAAGAGCTAGCACAAACCTTGTTTGATTTAGAGTTCCAAATACATGTATCCCTATAGGAGAAAACAGAGTGAAACCTCAAAATGAAACCGGTTACTGTCAACGAACGGTTTAACCTAGAAGAACGAAATTTGGCGAGCCAAGTGGGATTGGTGTATTGATCATTACCTGAAAGTTTCATCAAGATTGGGTGAAAAAGGGTGTGCTGAGATTTCAGGCAACTCGTAGTTTTTTGGTAGCTTGGCAGGCCCTTTTCATGAAAGTGATTCTCGCTAGTCTCTGCTTAGGTCTACATCAACAGCAAAAAAACCATAGAGATAGAACTTGAAACTGCTTTATTGTGTCAAGTTTCAAAGAGCTAGCACAAACCGTGTTTTATTTAGAGTTCCAAATACATGTATCCCTATAGGAGAAAACAGAGTGAAACCTCAAAATGAAACCCTTTACTGCCAACGAACGGTTTCACCTAGAAGAACGAAATTTGGCGAGCCAAGTGGGATTGGTGGACTGATCATTACCTGAAAGTTTCATCAAGATTGGGTGAAAAAGTGTGTGCTGAGATTTCGGGCCACTCGTAGTTTTTTGGAAGCTTGGCAGGCCCTTTCCATGAAAGTGATTGTCGCCAGTCTCTGCTTAGGGCTACATCAACAGCAAACAAACCATAGAGATAGAACTTGAAACTGCTTTATTGTATCAAGTTTCAAAGAGCTAGCACAAACCGTGTTTGATTTAGAGTTCCAAATGCATGTATCCCTATAGGAGAAAACAGAGTGAAACCTCAAAATGAAACCGGTTACTGCCAACGAACGGTTTAACCTAGAAGAACGAAATTTGGTGAGCCAAGTGGGATTGGTGTACTGATCATTACCTGAAAGTTTCATCAAGATTGGGTGAAAAAGTGTGTGCTGAGATTTCAGGCAACTCGTAGTTTTTTGGAAGCTTGGCAGGCCCTTTCCATTAAAGTGATTCTCGCCAGTCTCTGCTTAGGGCTACATCAACAGCAAACAAATCATAGAGATAGAACTTGAAACTGCTTTATTGTTTCAAGTTTAAATGAGCTAGCACAAACCGTGTTTGATTTAGAGTTCCAAATACATTTATCCCTATAGGAGAAAAAAGAGTGAAACCTCAAAATGAAACCGGTTACTGCCAACGAACGGTTTAACCTAGAAGAACGAAATTTGGCGAGCCAAGTGGGATTAGTGTACTGATCATTACCTGAAAGTTTCATCAAGATTGGGTGAAAAAGGGTATGCTGAGATTTCAGGCAACTCGTAGTTTTTTGGAAGCTTGGCAGGCCCTTTTCATGAAAGTGATTCTCGCCAGTCTCTGCTTAGGGCTACATCAACAGCAAACAAACCATAGAGATAGAACTTGAAACTGCTTTCTTGTGTCAAGTTTCAAAGAGCTAGCACAAACCGTGTTTGATTTAGAGTTCCAAATACATGTATCCCTATAGGAGAAAACAGAGTGAAACCTCAAAATGAAACCGGTTACTGCCAACGAAAGGTTTAACCTAGAAGAACGAAATTTGGCGAGCCAAGTGGGATTGGTGTACTGATCATTACCTGAAAGTTTCATCAAGATTGGGTGAAAAAGTGTGTGCTGAGATTTCGGGCAACTCGTAGTTTTTTGGAAGCTTGGAAGTCCCTTTCCATTAAAGTGATTCTCGCCAGTCTCTGCTTAGGGCTACATCAACAGCAAACAAACCATAGAGACAGAACTTGAAACTGCTTTATTGTGTCAAGTTTCAAAGAGCTAGCACAAACCGTGTTTGATTTAGAGTTCCAAATACATGTATCCCTATAGGAGAAAACAGAGTGAAACCTCAAAATGAAACCGGTTACTGCCAACGAACGGTTTAACCTAGAAGAACAAAATTTGGCGTGCCAAGTGGGATTGGTGTACTGATCATTACCTGAAAGTTTCATCAAGATTGGGTGAAAAAGTGTGTGCTGAGATTTCGGGCAACTCGTAGTTTTTTGGAAGCTTGGCAGGCCCTTTCCATGAAAGTGATTCTCGCCAGTCTCTGCTTAGGGCTACATCAACAGCAAACAAACCATAGAGATAGATCTTGAAACTGTTTTATTGTGTCAAGTTTCAAAGAGCTAGCACAAACCGTGTTTGATTTAGAGTTCCAAATACATGTATCCCTATAGGAGAAAACAGAGCGAAACCTCAAAATGAAACCGGTTACTGCCAACGAACGGTTTAACCTAGAAGAACGAAATTTGGCGAGCCAAGTGGGATTGGTGTACTGATCATTACCTGAAAGTTTCATCAAGATTGGGTGAAAAAGTGTGTGCTGAGATTTCAGGCAACTCTTGGTTTTTTGGAAGCTTGGCAGGCCCTTTCCATGAAAGTGATTCTCGCCAGTCTCTGCTTAGGGCTACATCAACAGCAAACAAATCATAGAGATAGAACTTGAAACTGCTTTATTGTTTCAAGTTTCAATGAGCTAGCACAAACCGTGTTTGATTTAGAGTTCCAAATACATGTATCCCTATAGGAGAAAAAAGAGTGAAACCTCAAAATGAAACCGGTTACTGCCAACGAACGGTTTAACCTAGAAGAACGAAATTTGGCGAGCCAAGTGTGATTAGTGTACTGATCATTACCTGAAAGTTTCATAAAGATTGGGTGAAAAAGGGTATGCTGATATTTCAGGCAACTCGTAGTTTTTTGGAAGCTTGGCAGGCCCTTTTCATGAAAGTGATTCTCGCCAGTCTCTGCTTAGGGCTACATCAACAGCAAACAAACCATAGAGATAGAACTTGAAACTGCTTTCTTGTGTCAAGTTTCAAAGAGCTAGCACAAACCGTGTTTGATTTAGAGTTCCAAATACATGTATCCCTATAGGAGAAAACAGAGTGAAACCTCAAAATGAAACCGGTTACTGCCAACGAACGGTTTAACCTAGAAGAACGAAATTTGGGGAGCCAAGTGGGATTGGTGTACTGATCATTACCTGAAAGTTTCATCAAGATTGGGTGAAAAAGTGTGTGCTGAGATTTCGGGCAACTCGTAGTTTTTTGGAAGCTTGGCAGGCCCTTTCCATGAAAGTGATTCTCGCCAGTCTCTGCTTAGGGCTACATCAACAGCAAACAAACCATAGAGATAGAACTTGAAACTGCTTTATTGTGTCAAGTTTCAAAGAGCTAGCACAAACCGTGTTTGATTTAGAGTTCAAAATACATGTATCCCTATAGGAGAAAACAGAGTGAAACCTCAAAATGAAACCGGATACAGCCAACGAACGGTTTAAACTAGAAGAACGAAATTTGGCGAGCCATGTGGGATTGGTGTACTGATCATTACCTGAAAGTTTCATCAAGATTGGGTGAAAAAGTGTGTGCTGAGATTTTAGATAACTCGTAGTTTTTTGGAAGCTTGGCAGGCCCTTTCCATGAAAGTGATTCTCGCCAGTCTCTGCTTAGGGCTACATCAACAACAAACAAACTATAGAGATAGAACTTGAAACTGCTTTATTGTGTCAAGTTTCAAAGAGCTAGCACAAACCGTGTTTGATTTAGAGTTCCAAATACATGTATCCCTATAGGAGAAAACAGAGTGAAACCTCAAAATGAAACCGGTTACTGCCAACGAACGGTTTAACCTAGAAGAACGAAATTTGGGGAGCCAAGTGGGATTGGTGTACTGATCATTACCTGAAAGTTTCATCAAGATTGGGTGAAAAAGTGTGTGCTGAGATTTCGGGCAACTCATAGGTTTTTGGAAGCTTGGCAGGCCCTTTCCATGAAAGTGATTCTCGCCAGTCTCTGCTTAGGGCTACATCAACAGCAAACAAACCATAGAGATAGAACTTGAAACTGCTTTATTGTGTCAAGTTTCAAAGAGCTAGCACAAACCGTGTTTGATTTAGAGTTCCAAATACATGTATCCCTATAGGAGAAAACAGAGTGAAACCTCAAAATGAAACCGGTTACTGCCAACGAACGGTTTAACCTAGAAGAACGAAATTTGGTGAGCCAAGTGGGATTGGTGTACTGATCATTACCTGAAAGTTTCATCAAGATTGGGTGAAAAAGGGTGTGCTGAGATTTCAGGCAACTCGTAGTTTTTTGGAAGCTTGGCAGGCCCTTTCCATGAAAGTGATTCTCGCCAGTCTCTGCTTAGGGCTACATCAACAGCAAACAAACCATAGAGATAGAACTTGAAACTGCTTTATTGTGTCAAGTTTCAAAGAGCTAGCACAAACCGTGTTTGATTTAGAGTTCCAAATACATGTATCCCTATAGGAGAAAACAGAGTGAAACGTGAAAATGAAACCGGTTACTGCCAACGAACGGTTTAACCTAGAAGAACGAAATTTGGTGAGCCAAGTGGGATTGGTGTACTGATCATTACCTGAAAGTTTCATCAAGATTGGGTGAAAAAGGGTGTGCTGAGATTTCGGGCAACTCGTAGTTTTTTGGAAGCTTGGCAGGCCCTTTCCATGAAAGTGATTCTCGCCAGTCTCTGCTTAGGGCTACATCAACAGCAAACAAACCATAGAGATAGAACTTGAAACTGCTTTATTGTGTCAAGTTTCAAAGAGCTAGCACAAACCGTGTTTGATTTAGAGTTCCAAATACATGTATCCCTATAGGAGAAAACAGAGTGAAACCTCAAAATGAAACCGGTTACTGCCAACGAACGGTTTAACCTAGAAGAACGAAATATGGCGAGCCAAGTGGGATTGGTGTACTGATCATTACCTGAAAGTTTCATCAAGATTGGGTGAAAAAGTGTTTGCTGAGATTTCAGGAAACTCGTAGTTTTTTGGAAGCTTGGCAAGCCCTTTCCATGAAAGTGATTCTCGCCAGTCTCTGCTTAGGGCTACATCAACAGCAAACAAACCATAGAGATAGAACTTGAAACTGCTTTATTGTGTCAAGTTTCAAAGAGCTAGCACAAACCGTGTTTGATTTACAGTTCCAAATACATGTATCCCTATAGGAGAAAACAGAGTGAAACCTCAAAATGAAACCGGTTACTGCCAACGAACGGTTTAACCTAGAAGAACGAAATTTGGCGAGCCAAGTGGGATTGGTGTACTGATCATTACCTGAAAGTTTCATCAAGATTGGGTGAAAAAGTGTTTGCTGAGATTTCAGGAAACTCGTAGTTTTTTGGAAGCTTGGCAAGCCCTTTCCATGAAAGTGATTCTCGCCAGTCTCTGCTTAGGGCTACATCAACAGCAAACAAACCATAGAGATAGAACTTGAAACTGCTTTATTGTGTCAAGTTTCAAAGAGCTAGCACAAACGGTGTTTGATTTAGAGTTCCAAATACATGTATCCCTATAGGAGAAAACAGAGTGAAACCTCAAAATGAAACCGGTTACTGCCAACGAAGGGTTTAACATAGAAGAACGAAATTTGGCGAGCCAAGTGGGATTGGTGTACTGATCATTACCTGAAAGTTTCATCAAGATTGGGTGAAAAAGTGTGTGCTGAGATTTTAGATAACTCGTAGTTTTTTGGAAGCTTGGCAGGCCCTTTCCATGAAAGTGATTCTCGCCAGTCTCTGCTTAGGGCTACATCAACAGCAAACAAACCATAGAGATAGAACTTGAAACTGCTTTATTGTGTCAAGTTTCAAAGAGCTAGCACAAACCGTGTTTGATTTAGAGTTCCAAATACATGTATCCCTATAGCAGAAAACAGAGTGAAACCTCAAAATGAAACCGGTTACTGCCAACGAACGGTTTAACCTAGAAGAACGAAATTTGGTGAGCCAAGTGGGATTGGTGTACTGATCATTACCTGAAAGTTTCATCAAGATTGGGTGAAAAAGGGTGTGCTGAGATTTCAGGCAACTCGTAGTTTTTTGGAAGCTTGGCAGGCCCTTTCCATGAAAGTGATTCTCGCCAGTCTCTGCTTAGGGCTACATCAACAGCAAACAAACCATAGAGATAGAACTTGAAACTGCTTTATTGTGTCAAGTTTCAAAGAGCTAGCACAAACCGTGTTTGATTTAGAGTTCCAAATACATGTATCCCTATAGGACAAAACAGAGTGAAACCTCAAAATGAAACCGGTTACTGCCAACGAACGGTTTAACCTAGAAGAACGAAATTTGGCGAGCCAAGTGGGATTGGTGTACTGATCATTACCTGAAAGTTTCATCAAGATTGGGTGAAAAAGTGTGTGCTGAGATTTCAGGCAACTCATAGTTTTTTGGAAGCTTGGCAGGCCCTTTCCATGAAAGTGATTCTCGCCAGTCTCTTCTTAGGGCTACATCAACAGCAAACAAACCATAGAGATAGAACTTGAAACTGCTTTATTGTGTCAAGTTTCAAAGAGCTAGCACAAACCGTGTTTGATTTAGAGTTCCAAATACATGTATCCCTATAGGAGAAAACAGAGTGAAACCTCAAAATGAAACCGGTTACTGCCAACGAACGGTTTAACCTAGAAGAACGAAATTTGGTGAGCCAAGTGGGATTGGTGTACTGATCATTACCTGAAAGTTTCATCAAGATTGGGTGAAAAAGGGTGTGCTGAGATTTCAGGCAACTCGTAGTTTTTTGGAAGCTTGGCAGGCCCTTTCCATGAAAGTGATTCTCGCCAGTCTCTGCTTAGGGCTACATCAACAGCAAACAAACCATAGAGATAGAACTTGAAACTGCTTTATTGTGTCAAGTTTCAAAGAGCTAGCACAAACCGTGTTTGATTTAGAGTTCCAAATACATGTATCCCTATAGGAGAAAACAGAGTGAAACGTGAAAATGAAACCGGTTACTGCCAACGAACGGTTTAACCTAGAAGAACGAAATTTGGCGAGCCAAGTGGGATTGGTGTACTGATCATTACCTGAAAGTTTCATCAAGATTGGGTGAAAAAGGGTGTGCTGAGATTTCGGGCAACTCGTAGTTTTTTGGAAGCTTGGCAGGCCCTTTCCATGAAAGTGATTCTCGCCAGTCTCTGCTTAGGGCTACATCAACAGCAAACAAACCATAGAGATAGAACTTGAAACTGCTTTATTGTGTCAAGTTTCAAAGAGCTAGCACAAACCGTGTTTGATTTAGAGTTCCAAATACATGTATCCCTATAGGAGAAAACAGAGTGAAACCTCAAAATGAAACCGGTTACTGCCAACGAACGGTTTAACCTAGAAGAACGAAATATGGCGAGCCAAGTGGGATTGGTGTACTGATCATTACCTGAAAGTTTCATCAAGATTGGGTGAAAAAGTGTTTGCTGAGATTTCAGGAAACTCGTAGTTTTTTGGAAGCTTGGCAAGCCCTTTCCATGAAAGTGATTCTCGCCAGTCTCTGCTTAGGGCTACATCAACAGCAAACAAACCATAGAGATAGAACTTGAAACTGCTTTATTGTGTCAAGTTTCAAAGAGCTAGCACAAACCGTGTTTGATTTACAATTCCAAATACATGTATCCCTATAGGAGAAAACAGAGTGAAACCTCAAAATGAAACCGGTTACTGCCAACGAACGGTTTAACCTAGAAGAACGAAATTTGGCGAGCCAAGTGGGATTGGTGTACTGATCATTACCTGAAAGTTTCATCAAGATTGGGTGAAAAAGTGTTTGCTGAGATTTCAGGAAACTCGTAGTTTTTTGGAAGCTTGGCAAGCCCTTTCCATGAAAGTGATTCTCGCCAGTCTCTGCTTAGGGCTACATCAACAGCAAACAAACCATAGAGATAGAACTTGAAACTGCTTTATTGTGTCAAGTTTCAAAGAGCTAGCACAAACGGTGTTTGATTTAGAGTTCCAAATACATGTATCCCTATAGGAGAAAACAGAGTGAAACCTCAAAATGAAACCGGTTACTGCCAACGAAGGGTTTAACATAGAAGAACGAAATTTGGCGAGCCAAGTGGGATTGGTGTACTGATCATTACCTGAAAGTTTCATCAAGATTGGGTGAAAAAGTGTGTGCTGAGATTTTAGATAACTCGTAGTTTTTTGGAAGCTTGGCAGGCCCTTTCCATGAAAGTGATTCTCGCCAGTCTCTGCTTAGGGCTACATCAACAGCAAACAAACCATAGAGATAGAACTTGAAACTGCTTTATTGTGTCAAGTTTCAAAGAGCTAGCACAAACCGTGTTTGATTTAGAGTTCCAAATACGTGTATCCCTATAGGAGAAAACAGAGTGAAACCTCAAAATGAAACCGGTTACTGCCAACGAACGGTTTAACCTAGAAGAACGAAATTTGGCGAGCCAAGTGGGATTGGTGTACTGATCATTACCTGAAAGTTCCATCAAGATTGGGTGAAAAAGTGTGTGCTGAAATTTCGGGCAACTCGTAGTTTTTTGGAAGCTTGGCAGGCCCTTTTCATGAAAGTGATTCTCGCCAGTCTCTGCTTAGGGCTACATCAACAGCAAACAAACCATAGAGATAGAACTTGAAACTGCTTTATTGTGTCAAGTATCAAAGAGCTAGCACAAACCGTGTTTGATTTAGAGTTCCAAATACATGTATACCTATAGGAGAAAACAGAGTGAAACCTCAAAATGAAACCGGTTACTGCCAACGAACGGTTTAACCTAGAAGAACGAATTTTGGCGAGCCAAGTGGGATTGGTGTACTGATCATTACCTGAAAGTTTCATCAAGATTGGGTGAAAAAGTGTGTGCTGAGATTTCAGGCAACTCGTAGTTTTTTGGAAGCTTGGCAGGCCCTTTCCATGAAAGTGATTCTCGCCAGTCTCTGCTTAGTGCTACATCAACAGCAAACAAACCATAGAGATAGAACTTGAAACTGCTTTATTGTGTCAAGTTTCAAAGAGCTAGCACAAACCGTGTTTGATTTAGAGTTCCAAATACATGTATCCCTATAGGAGAAAACAGAATGAAACTTCAAAATGAAACCGGTTACTGCCAACGAACGGTTTAACCTAGAAGAACGAAATTTGCCGAGCCAAGTGGAATTGGTGTACTGATCATTACCTGAAAGTTTCATCAAGATTGGGTGAAAAAGTGTGTGCTGAGATTTTGGGCAACTCGTAGTTTTTTGGAAGCTTGGTAGGCCCTTTCCATTAAAGGGATTCTCGCCAGTCTCTGCTTAGGGGTACATCAACAGCAAACAAACCATAGAGATAGAACTTGAAACTGCTTTATTGTGTCAAGTTTCAAAGAGCTAGCACAAACCGTGTTTGATTTACAGTTCCAAATACATGTATCCCTATAGGAGAAAACAGAGTGAAACCTCAAAATGAAACCGGTTACTGCCAACGAACGGTTTAATCTAGAAGAACGAAATTTGGCGAGCCAGGTGGGATTGGTGTACTGATCATTACCTGAAAGTGTCATCAAGATTGGGTGAAAAAGGGTGTGCTGAGATTTCAGGCAACTCGTAGTTTTTTGGAAGCTTGGCAGGCCCTTTCCATGAAAGTGATTCTCGCCAGTCTCTGCTTAGGGCAAATCAACAGCAAACAAACCATAGAGATAGAACTTGTAACTGCTTTATTGTGTCAAGTTTCAAAGAGCTAGCACAAACCGTGTTTGATTTAGAGTTCCAACTACATGTATCCCTATAGGAGAAAACAGAGTGAAACCTCAAAATGAAACCGGTTACTGCCAACGAACGGTTTAACCTAGAAGAACGAAATTTGGTGAGCCAAGTGGGATTCATGTACTGATCATTACCTGAAAGTTTCATCAAGATTGGGTGAAAAAGTGTTTGCTGAGATTTCAGGAAACTCGTAGTTTTTTGGAAGCTTGGCAGGCCCTTTCCATGAAAGTGATTCTCGCCAGTCTCTGCTTAGGGCTACATCAACAGCAAACAAACCATAGAGATAGAACTTGAAACTGCTTTATTGTGTCAAGTTTCAAAGAGCCAGCACAAACCGTGTTTGATTTAGAGTTCCCAATACATGTATCCCTATAGGAGAAAACAGAGTGAAAACTCAAAATGAAACCGGTTACTGCCAACGAACGGTTTAAACAAGAAGAACGAAATTTGGCGAGCCAAGTGGGATTGGTGTACTGATCATTACCTGAAAGTTTCCTCAAGATTGGGTGAAAAAGTGTGTGCTGAGATTTCAGGCAACTCGTAGTTTTTTGGAAGCTTGTCAGGCCTTTTCCATGAAAGTGATTCTCGCCAGTATCTGCTTAGGGCTACATCAACAGCAAACAAACCATAGAGATACAACTTGAAACTGCTTTATTGTGTCAAGTTTCAAAGAGCTAGCACAAACCGTGTTTGATTTAGAGTTCCAAATATATGTATCCCTGTAGGAGAAAACAGAGTGAAACCTCAAAATGAAACCGGTTACTGCCAAGGAACAGTTTAACCAACAGGAACGAAATTTGGCGAGCCAAGTAGGATTGGTGTACTGATCATTACCTGAAAGTTTCATCAAGATTGGGTGAAAAAGGGTGTGCTGAGATTTCGGGGAACTCGTAGTTTTTTGGAAGGTTTGCAGGCCCTTTCCATGAAAGTGATTCTCGCCAGTCTCTGCTTAGGGCTACATCAACAGCAAACAAACCATAGAGATAGAACTTGAAACTGCTTTATTGTGTCAAGTTTCAAAGAGCTAGCACAAACCGTGTTTGATTTAGAGTTCCAAATACATGTATCCCTATAGGAGAAAACAGAGTGAAACCTCAAAATGAAACCGGTTACTGCCAACGAATGGTTTAACCTAGAAGAACGAAATTTGGCGAGCAAAGTGGGATTGGTGTACAGATCATTTCCTGAAAGTTTCATCAAGATTGGGTGAAAAAGTGTGTGCTGAGATTTCAAGCAACTCGTAGTTTTTTGGAAGCTTGGCAGGCCCTTTCTATTAAAGTGATTCACGCCAGTCTCTGCTTAGGTCTACATCAACAGCAAACAAACCATAGAGATAGAAGCTGAAACTGCTTTATTGTGTCAAGTTTCAAAGAGCTAGCACAAACCGTGTTTGATTTAGAGTTCCAAATACATGTATCCCTATAGGAGAAAACAGAGTGAAACCTCAAAATGAAACCGGTTACTGCCAACGAATGGTTTAACCTAGAAGAACGAAATTTGGCGAGCCAAGTGGTATTGGTGTACTGATCATTACCTGAAAGTTTCATCAAGATTGGGTGAAAAAGTGTGTGCTGAGATTTCGGGCAACTCGTAGTTTTTTGGAAGCTTGGCAGGCCCTTTCCATGAAAGTGATTCTCGCCATTCTCTGCTTTGGGCTACATCAACAGCAAACAAAGCATAGAGATAGAACTTGAAACTGCTTTATTGTGTCAAGTTTCAAAGAGCTAGCACAAACCGTGTTTGATTTAGAGTTCCAAATACATCTATCCCTATAGGAGAAAACAGAGTGAAACCTCAAAATGAAACCGGTTACTGCCAACGAACGGTTTAATCTAGAAGAACGAAATTTGGCGAGCCAGGTGGGATTGGTGTACTGATCATTACCTGAAAGTGTCATCAAGATTGGGTGAAAAAGGGTGTGCTGAGATTTCAGGCAACTCGTAGTTTTTTGGAAGCTTGGCAGGCCCTTTCCATGAAAGTGATTCTCGCCAGTCTCTGCTTAGGGCAAATCAACAGCAAACAAACCATAGAGATAGAACTTGTAACTGCTTTATTGTGTCAAGTTTCAAAGAGCTAGCACAAACCGTGTTTGATTTAGAGTTCCAACTACATGTATCCCTATAGGAGAAAACAGAGTGAAACCTCAAAATGAAACCGGTTACTGCCAACGAACGGTTTAACCTAGAAGAACGAAATTTGGTGAGCCAAGTGGGATTCATGTACTGATCATTACCTGAAAGTTTCATCAAGATTGGGTGAAAAAGTGTTTGCTGAGATTTCAGGAAACTCGTAGTTTTTTGGAAGCTTGGCAGGCCCTTTCCATAAAAGTGATTCTCGCCAGTCTCTGCTTAGGGCTACATCAACAGCAAACAAACCATAGAGATAGAACTTGAAACTGCTTTATTGTGTCAAGTTTCAAAGAGCCAGCACAAACCGTGTTTGATTTAGAGTTCCCAATACATGTATCCCTATAGGAGAAAACAGAGTGAAAACTCAAAATGAAACCGGTTACTGCCAACGAACGGTTTAACCTAGAAGAACGAAATTTGGCGAGCCAAGTGGGATTGGTGTACTGATCATTACCTGAAAGTTTCCTCAAGATTGGGTGAAAAAGTGTGTGCTGAGATTTCAGGCAACTCGTAGTTTTTTGGAAGCTTGTCAGGCCTTTTCCATGAAAGTGATTCTCGCCAGTATCTGCTTAGGGCTACATCAACAGCAAACAAACCATAGAGATACAACTTGAAACTGCTTTATTGTGTCAAGTTTCAAAGAGCTAGCACAAACCGTGTTTGATTTAGAGTTCCAAATATATGTATCCCTGTAGGAGAAAACAGAGTGAAACCTCAAAATGAAACCGGTTACTGCCAAGGAACAGTTTAACCAACAGGAACGAAATTTGGCGAGCCAAGTGGGATTGGTGTACTGATCATTACCTGAAAGTTTCATCAAGATTGGGTGAAAAAGGGTGTGCTGAGATTTCGGGGAACTCGTAGTTTTTTGGAAGGTTTGCAGGCCCTTTCCATGAAAGTGATTCTTGCCATTCTCTGCTTAGGGCTACATTAACAGCAAACAAACCATAGAGATAGAACATGAAACTGCTTTATTGTGTCAAGTTTCAAAGAGCTAGCAGAAACCGTGTTTGATTTAGAGTTCCAAATACATGTATCCCTATAGGAGAAAACAGAGTGAAACCTCAAAATGAAACCGGTTACTGCCAACGAACGATTTAACCTAGAAGAACGAAATTTGGTGAGCCAAGTGGGATTGGTGTGCAGATCATTTCCTGAAAGTTTCATCAAGATTGGGTGAAAAAGGGTGTGCTGAGATTTCAAGCAACTCGTAGTTTTTTGGAAGCTTGGCAGGCCCTTTCTATTAAAGTGATTCTCGCCAGTCTCTGCTTAGGGCTACATCAACAGCAAACAAACCATAGAGATAGAAGCTGAAACTGCTTTATTGTGTCAAGTTTCAAAGAGCTAGCACAAACCGTGTTTGATTTAGAGTTCCAAATACATGTATCCCTATAGGAGAAAACAGAGTGAAACCTCAAAATGAAACCGGTTACTGCCAACGAACGGTTTAACCTAGAAGAACGAAATTTGGCGAGCCAAGTGGGATTGGTGTACTGATCATTACCTGAAAGTTTCATCAAGATTGGGTGAAAAAGTGTGTGCTGAGATTTCAGGCAACTGATAGTTTTTTGGAAGCTTGACAGGCCCTTTCCATGAAAGTGATTCTCGCCAGTCTCTGCTTAGGGCTACATCAACAGCAAACAAACCATAGAGATAGAACTTGAAACTGCTTTATTGTGTCAAGTTTCAAAGAGCTAGCACAAACCGTGTTTGATTTAGAGTTCCAAATACATGTATCCCTATAGGAGAAAACAGAGTGAAACCTCAAAATGAAACCGGTTACTGCCAACGAACGGTTTAACCTAGAAGAACAAAATTTGGCGAGCCATGTGGGATTGGTGTACTGATCATTACCTGAAAGTTTCATCAAGATTGGGTGAAAAAGTGTGTGCTGAGATTTCGGGCAACTCGTAGTTTTTTTGGAAGCTTGGCAGGCCCTTTCCATGAAAGTGATTCTCGCCAGTCTCTGCTTAGGGCTACATCAACAGCAAACAAACCATAGAGATAGAACTTGAAACTGCTTTATTGTGTCAAGTTTCAAAGAGCTTGCACAAACCGTGTTTGATTTAGAGTTCCAAATACATGTATCCCTATAGGAGAAAACAGAGTGAAACCTCAAAATGAAACCGGTTACTGCCAAAGAACTGTTTAACCTAGAAGAACGAAATTTGGCGAGCCAAGTGGGATTGGTGTACTGATCATTACCTGAAAGTTTCATCAAGATTGGGTGAAAAAGTGTGTGCTGAGATTTCGGGCAACTCGTAATTTTTTGGAAGCTTGGCAGGCCCTTTCCATGAAAGTGATTCTCGCCAGTCTCTGCTTAGGGCTACATCAACAGCAAACAAACCATAGAGATAGAACTTGAAACTGCTTTATTGTGTCAAGTTTCAAAGAGCTAGCACAAACCGTGTTTGATTTAGAGTTCCAAATACATGTATCCCTATAGGAGAAAACAGAGTGAAATCTCAAAATGAAACCGGTTACTGCCAACGAACGGTTTAACCTAGAAGAACGAAATTTGGCGAGCCAGTGGGATTGGTGTACTGATCATTACCTGAAAGTTTCATCAAGATTGGGTGAAAAAGTGTTTGCTGAGATTTCAGGAAACTCGTAGTTTTTTGGAAGCTTGGCAAGCCCTTTCCATGAAAGTGTTTCTCGCCAGTCTCTGCTTAGGGCTACATCAACAGCAAACAAACCATAGAGATAGAACTTGAAACTGCTTTATTGTGTCAAGTTTCAAAGAGCTAGCACAAACCGTGTTAGATTTAGAGTTCCAAATACATGTATCCCTATAGGAGAAAACAGAGTGAAACCTCAAAATGAAACCGGTTACTGCCAACGAACGGTTTAACCTAGAAGAACGAAATTTGGCGAGCCAAGTGGGATTGGTGTACTGATCATTACCTGAAAGTTTCATCAAGATTGGGTGAAAAAGGGTGTGCTGAGATTTCAGGCAACTCGTAGTTTTTTGGAAGCTTGGCAGGCCCTTTCCATGAAAGATATTCTCGCCAGTCTCTGCTTAGGGCTACATCAACAGCAAACAAAGCATAGAGATAGAACTTGAAACTGCTTTATTGTGTCAAGTTTCAAAGAGCTTGCACAAACCGTGTTTGATTTAGAGTTCCAAATACATGTATCCCTATAGGAGAAAACAGAGTGAAACCTCAAAATGAAACCGGTTACTGCCAAAGAACTGTTTAACCTAGAAGAACGAAATTTGGCGAGCCAAGTGGGATTGGTGTACTGATCATTACCTGAAAGTTTCATCAAGATTGGGTGAAAAAGTGTGTGCTGAGATTTCGGGCAACTCGTAGTTTTTTGGAAGCTTGGCAGGCCCTTTCCATGAAAGTGATTCTCGCAAGTCTCTGCTTAGGGCTACATCAACAGCAAACAAACCATAGAGATAGAACTTGAAACTGCTTTATTGTGTCAAGTTTCAAAGAGCTAGCACAAACCGTGTTTGATTTAGAGTTCCAAATACATGTATCCCTATAGGAGAAAACAGAGTGAAATCTCAAAATGAAACCGGTTACTGCCAACGATCGGTTTAACCTAGAAGAACGAAATTTGGCGAGCCAAGTGGGATTGGTGTACTGATCATTACCTGAAAGTTTCATCAAGATTGGGTGAAAAAGTGTTTGCTGAGATTTCAGGAAACTCGTAGTTTTTTGGAAGCTTGGCAAGCCCTTTCCATGAAAGTGTTTCTCGCCAGTCTCTGCTTAGGGCTACATCAACAGCAAACAAACCATAGAGATAGAACTTGAAACTGCTTTATTGTGTCAAGTTTCAAAGAGCTAGCACAAACCGTGTTAGATTTAGAGTTCCAAATACATGTATCCCTATAGGAGAAAACAGAGTGAAACCTCAAAATGAAACCGGTTACTGCCAACGAACGGTTTAACCTAGAAGAACGAAATTTGGCGAGCCAAGTGGGATTGGTGTACTGATCATTACCTGAAAGTTTCATCAAGATTGGGTGAAAAAGGGTGTGCTGAGATTTCAGGCAACTCGTAGTTTTTTGGAAGCTTGGCAGGCCCTTTCCATGAAAGATATTCTCGCCAGTCTCTGCTTAGGGCTACATCAACAGCAAACAAACCATAGAGATAGAACTTGAAACTGCTTTATTGTGTCAAGTTTCAAAGAGCTAGCACAAACCGTGTTTGATTTAGAGTTCCAAATACATGTATCCCTATAGGAGAAAACAGAGTGAAACCTCAAAATGAAACCGGTTACTGCCAACGAACGGTTTAACCTAGAAGAACGAAATTTGGCGAGCCAAGTGGGATTGGTGTACTGATCATTACCTGAAAGTTTCATCAAGATTGGGTGAAAAAGTGTGTGCTGAGATTTCAGGCAACTCGTAGTTTTTTGGAAGCTTGGCAGGCCCTTTCCATGAAAGTGATTCTCGCCAGTCTCTGCTTAGGGCTACATCAACAGCAAACAAACCATAGAGATAGAACTTGAAACTGCTTTATTGTGTCAAGTTTCAAAGAGCTAGCACAAACCGTGTTTGATTTAGAGTTCCAAATACATGTATCCCTATAGGAGAAAACAGAGTGAAACCTCAAAATGAAACCGGTTACTGCCAATGAACGGTTTAACCTAGAAGAACGAATTTTGGCGAGCCAAGTGGGATTGGTGTACTGATCATTACCTGAAAGTTTCATCAAGATTGGGTGAAAAAGTGTGTGCTCAGATTTCAGGCAACTCGTAGTTTTTTGGAAGCTTGGCAGGCCCTTTCCATGAAAGTGATTCTCGCCAGTCTCTGCTTAGGGCTACATCAACAGCAAACAAACCATAGAGATAGAACTTGAAACTGCTTTATTGTGTCAAGTTTCAAAGAGCTAGCACAAACCGTGTTTGATTTAGAGTTCCAAATACATGTATCCCTATAGGAGAAAACAGAATGAAACTTCAAAATGAAACCGGTTACTGCCAACGAACGGTTTAACCTAGAAGAACGAAATTTGGCGAGCCAAGTGGAATTGGTGTACTGATCATTACCTGAAAGTTTCATCAAGATTGGGTGAAAAAGTGTGTGCTGAGATTTCGGGCAACTCGTAGTTTTTTGGAAGCTTGGTAGGCCCTTTCCATTAAAGGGATTCTCGCCAGTCTCTGCTTAGGGCTACATCAACAGCAAACAAACCATAGAGATAGAACTTGAAACTGCTTTATTGTGTCAAGTTTCAAAGAGCTAGCACAAACCGTGTTTGATTTAGAGTTCCAAATACATGTATCCCTATAGGAGAAAACAGAGTGAAATCTCAAAATGAAACCGGTTACTGCCAACGAATGGTTTAACCTAGAAGAACGAAATTTGGCGAGCAAAGTGGGATTGGTGTACTGATCATTACCTGAAAGTTTCATCAATATTGGGTGAAAAATGGTGTGCTGAGATTTCGGGCAACTCGTAGTCTTTTGGAAGCTTGGCAGGCCCTTTCCATGAAAGTGATTCTTGCCAGTCTCTGCTTAAGGCTACATCAACAGCAAACAAACCATAGAGATAGAACTTGAAACTGCTTTATTGTGTCAAGTTTCAAAGAGCTAGCACAAACCGTGTTTGATTTAGAGTTCCAAATACATGTATCCATATAGGAGAAAACAGAGTGAAACCTCAAAATGAAACCGGTTACTGCCAAGGAACGATTTAACCTAGAAGAACGAAATTTGGCGAGCCAAGTGGGATTGGTGTACAGATCATTTCCTGAAAGTTTCATCAAGATTGGGTGAAAAAGGGTGTGCTGAGATTTCAAGCAACTCGTAGTTTTTTGGAAGCTTGGCAGGCCCTTTCTATTAAAGTGATTCTCGCCAGTCTCTGCTTAGGGCTACATCAACAGCAAACAAACCATAGAGATAGAAGCTGAAACTGCTTTATTGTGTCAAGTTTCAAAGATCTAGCACAAACCGTGTTTGATTTAGAGTTCCAAATACATGTATCCCTATAGGAGAAAACAGAGTGAAACCTCAAAATGAAACCGGTTACTGCCAACGAACGGTTTAACCTAGAAGAACGAAATTTGGCGAGCCAAGTGGGATTGGTGTACTGATCATTACCTGAAAGTTTCATCAAGATTGGGTGAAAAAGTGGGTGCTGAGATTTCGGGCAACTCGTAGTTTTTTGGAAGCTTGGCAGGCCCTTTCCATGAAAGTGATTCTCGCCAGTCTCTGCTTTGGGCTACATCAACAGCAAACAAAGCATAGAGATAGAACTTGAAACTGCTTTATTGTGTCAAGTTTCAAAGAGCTAGCACAAACCGTGTTTGATTAAGAGTTCCAAATACATGTATCCCTATAGGAGAAAACAGAATGAAACTTCAAAATGAACCGGTTACTGCCAACGAACGGTTTAACCTAGAAGAACGAAATTTGGCGAGCCAAGTGGGATTGGTGTACTGATCATTACCTGAAAGTTTCATCAAGATTGGGTGAAAAAGTGTGTGCTGAGATTTCGGGCAACTCGTAGTTTTTTGGAAGCTTGGTAGGCCCTTTCCATTAAAGGGATTCTCGCCAGTCTCTGCTTAGGGCTACATCAACAGCAAACAAAGCATAGAGATAGAACTTGAAACTGCTTTATTGTGTCAAGTTTCAAAGAGCTTGCACAAACCGTGTTTGATTTAGAGTTCCAAATACATGTATCCCTATAGGAGAAAACAGAGTGAAACCTCAAAATGAAACCGGTTACTGCCAAAGAACTGTTTAACCTAGAAGAACGAAATTTGGCGAGCCAAGTGGGATTGGTGTACTGATCATTACCTGAAAGTTTCATCAAGATTGGGTGAAAAAGTGTGTGCTGAGATTTCGGGCAACTCGTAGTTTTTTGGAAGCTTGGCAGGCCCTTTCCATGAAAGTGATTCTCGCAAGTCTCTGCTTAGGGCTACATCAAACAGCAAACAAACTATAGAGATAGAACTTGAAACTGCTTTATTGTGTCAAGTTTCAAAGAGCTAGCACAAACCGTGTTTGATTTAGAGTTCCAAATACATGTATCCCTATAGGAGAAAACAGAGTGAAATCTCAAAATGAAACCGGTTACTGCCAACGAACGGTTTAACCTAGAAGAACGAAATTTGGCGAGCCAAGTGGGATTGGTGTACTGATCATTACCTGAAAGTTTCATCAAGATTGGGTGAAAAAGTGTTTGCTGAGATTTCAGGAAACTCGTAGTTTTTTGGAAGCTTGGCAAGCCCTTTCCATGAAAGTGTTTCTCGCCAGTCTCTGCTTAGGGCTACATCAACAGCAAACAAACCATAGAGATAGAACTTGAAACTGCTTTATTGTGTCAAGTTTCAAAGAGCTAGCACAAACCGTGTTAGATTTAGAGTTCCAAATACATGTATCCCTATAGGAGAAAACAGAGTGAAACCTCAAAATGAAACCGGTTACTGCCAACGAACGGTTTAACCTAGAAGAACGAAATTTGGCGAGCCAAGTGGGATTGGTGTACTGATCATTACCTGAAAGTTTCATCAAGATTGGGTGAAAAAGGGTGTGCTGAGATTTCAGGCAACTCGTAGTTTTTTGGAAGCTTGGCAGGCCCTTTCCATGAAAGATATTCTCGCCAGTCTCTGCTTAGGGCTACATCAACAGCAAACAAACCATAGAGATAGAACTTGAAACTGCTTTATTGTGTCAAGTTTCAAAGAGCTGGCACAAACCGTGTTTGATTTAGAGTTCCAAATACATGTATCCCTATAGGAGAAAACAGAGTGAAACCTCAAAATGAAACCGGTTACTGCCAACGAACGGTTTAACCTAGAAGAACGAAATTTGGCGAGCCAAGTGGGATTGGTGTACTGATCATTACCTGAAAGTTTCATCAAGATTGGGTGAAAAAGTGTGTGCTGAGATTTCAGGCAACTCGTAGTTTTTTGGAAGCTTGGCAGGCCCTTTCCATGAAAGTGATTCTCGCCAGTCTCTGCTTAGGGCTACATCAACAGCAAACAAACCATAGAGATAGAACTTGAAACTGCTTTATTGTGTCAAGTTTCAAAGAGCTAGCACAAACCGTGTTTGATTTAGAGTTCCAAATACATGTATCCCTATAGGAGAAAACAGAGTGAAACCTCAAAATGAAACCGGTTACTGCCAATGAACGGTTTAACCTAGAAGAACGAATTTTGGCGAGCCAAGTGGGATTGGTGTACTGATCATTACCTGAAAGTTTCATCAAGATTGGGTGAAAAAGTGTGTGCTCAGATTTCAGGCAACTCGTAGTTTTTTGGAAGCTTGGCAGGCCCTTTCCATGAAAGTGATTCTCGCCAGTCTCTGCTTAGGGCTACATCAACAGCAAACAAACCATAGAGATAGAACTTGAAACTGCTTTATTGTGTCAAGTTTCAAAGAGCTAGCACAAACCGTGTTTGATTTAGAGTTCCAAATACATGTATCCCTATAGGAGAAAACAGAATGAAACTTCAAAATGAAACCGGTTACTGCCAACGAACGGTTTAACCTAGAAGAACGAAATTTGGCGAGCCAAGTGGAATTGGTGTACTGATCATTACCTGAAAGTTTCATCAAGATTGGGTGAAAAAGTGTGTGCTGAGATTTCGGGCAACTCGTAGTTTTTTGGAAGCTTGGTAGGCCCTTTCCATTAAAGGGATTCTCGCCAGTCTCTGCTTAGGGCTACATCAACAGCAAACAAACCATAGAGATAGAACTTGAAACTGCTTTATTGTGTCAAGTTTCAAAGAGCTAGCACAAACCGTGTTTGATTTAGAGTTCCAAATACATGTATCCCTATAGGAGAAAACAGAGTGAAATCTCAAAATGAAACCGGTTACTGCCAACGAATGGTTTAACCTAGAAGAACGAAATTTGGCGAGCAAAGTGGGATTGGTGTACTGATCATTACCTGAAAGTTTCATCAATATTGGGTGAAAAATGGTGTGCTGAGATTTCGGGCAACTCGTAGTCTTTTGGAAGCTTGGCAGGCCCTTTCCATGAAAGTGATTCTTGCCAGTCTCTGCTTAAGGCTACATCAACAGCAAACAAACCATAGAGATAGAACTTGAAACTGCTTTATTGTGTCAAGTTTCAAAGAGCTAGCACAAACCGTGTTTGATTTAGAGTTCCAAATACATGTATCCATATAGGAGAAAACAGAGTGAAACCTCAAAATGAAACCGGTTACTGCCAACGAACGATTTAACCTAGAAGAACGAAATTTGGCGAGCCAAGTGGGATTGGTG
>NW_027522701.1:0-85166 GCF_052094955.1 Ictidomys tridecemlineatus
CACCCCATTCTCCAAACTCTGCTCTCTATAACAGTGCTTCTGCACCTCAGTCTACAAACTCTGCTCTCTGCAACAATCCTTCTGTACCCCAGTCTCCAAACTCTGCTTACTGTATCAGTCCATCTGCAACACAATTTCCAAAACCTGATCTCTGTAAGAGTCTTTCTTCACCTCAGTCTACAAACTCTGATCTCTGCAACAGTCCTTCTGCACCCCAATCTCCAACATCTTCTCTCTGCAACAGACCTTCTCCACCAAATCTTCAATCTCTGCCTCTGTAAAAGTCCTTCTGTAGTCTTCAACCTCTGCTCTCTTCAACCGTCCTTCTGCACCCCAATGTGAACCTGTGCTCTCCGCTACAGTCCTTATACACCCCAGTGTCCAGCCTCTGCTCTCTGCAACACTCCCTCTGCAATGCAGTCTCAACCTCTTCTCTCCTTAACAATCTTTCTTCACCCCAGTCTCCGACTTCTGTTCTTTATAACAATCCTTCTGCACCCCAGTCTCCAAATTTTGCTCTCTACAACGAACCTTCTGCACCCCAGTCTCCAACCTCTGCTCTCTGTAACAGGCCTTTTGCACCCAAATCTCCCACCTCTACTCTCTGTAACAGTCCTTTTGCACCTCAGTCTCCAACCTCTGCTCTCTGCAACAGTCCTTTTCCACCTCAGTTTCCAAACTCAGCTCTCTGCATCGAACCTTCTGCACCTCAGTCTCGAAACTCTACTCTCTGTAACAGTCTTTCTGCACCCCGGTCTCAAACCACTGCTGTCTGCAACAGTCCTTCTGCACACCAGTCTCCAACCTCTGCTCTCCGCAATGATCCTTTTGCACTCCAGTCTCCAACATCTGCTCTCTGTAACAGTTCTTCTGTACCTCAGTCTCCAAACTCTGGTCTCTGCAAAAGACCTTCTGCACCCCAGTCTCCAATCTCTTCTTCCTGCAAAAGTCCTTCTACACCCCAGTCTCCAAAATCTGCTATCTGCAACAGTCCTTCTGCACCCCAGTCTCCAACCTCTGCTCTCTGTAACAATCCTTCTGTACCTCAGTTTATAAACTCTACTCTCTGTAACAGTCCTTCTGCATCTCAGTCTCCAAAATCTGCTCTCTGCAACAGTCCTTCAGAACCGCTGTCTCAAATTCTTGTTCCTGCAACAGTCATTATACACCCCAGCCTCCGAACTCTGCTATCTGCAACAGTCCTTCTGCACATTAGTCTCCAACCTCTGCTCTCTGCAATGAACCTTCTTCCCACCAGTCTCCAAAATCTGCTCTCTGCAACAGTCCTTCTGCACCTCAGTCTGAAAACTCTGCTCTTTGCAAGGAGACTTCTTCACCTCAGTTCCCAAACACTGATCTCCGCATTGGTCTTTTTGAACCCCAGTATCCAAACTCTGCTCTCTGTAACAATCTTCTGCACCCCAGTCTCCAACATCTGCTCTCTGAAAAAGTCTTTCTGTACCTCAGTTTCCAACATCTACTCTCTGCAACAGTTGTTCTGCACCTCAGTCTAAAAACTCTGCTCTCTGAAACAATCCTTGTGCACCCAAGTCTCCAAATTCTGCACTCTGAAACAGTCCTTTTCCACCCCAGTCTCCAACCTCTGCTCTCTGTAACAGTCCTCCTGTAGTGTAGTCTCCAAAATCTGCTCTATGTAACGGTACTTCTGCACCCCAGTCTTCAATCTCTGCTCTCTGTAACAGTCCTTCTTCAACTCAGTCTCCAAACTCTGCGCTCTGCAACAGTTCTTCTGCACCTCAGTCTGAAATCTCTGTTCTCGGCAAGGATCCTTCTGCACCCCATTCTCAAAACTCTGCTCTCTGTAACAGTCCCTCTGCACCCCAGTCTCCAAACTCTGCTTACTGTATCAGTCCATCTGCACCACAATTTCCAAAACCTGCTCTCTGTCAGAGTCTTTTTTCACCTGAGTCTACAAACTCTGCTCTCTGAAACAGTCCTTCTGCACCCCAATCTCCAACATCTTCTCTCTGCAACAGACTTTCTGCTCCAAATCTTCAACCTCTGCTTCTGTAACAGTCCATCTGTTACCCAGTCTCCAAACTCTGCTCTCTGCAACAGTTTTTCTGCACCCCAATGTGAACCTCTGCTCTCCGCTACAGTCGTTATACACCCCAGTGTCCAGCCTCTGCTCTCTGCAACAGACCCTCTGCAACCCAGTCTCCAATCTCTGCTCTCTTTAACAATTCTTCTGCACGTCAGTCTCCAAACTCTGCTATCTGCAATGATCCTTCTGCTACTCAGTCTTCAAAAACTACTCTCTGTAAATGTACTTCTGAACCCCTTATCCAAACTCTGCTCTCCGTAACAGGCCTTCTGCATCCCAGTCTCAAAATTTTGCTCTCTACAACGATCCTTCTGCACCCTAGTCTCCAATCTCTGCTCTATGTAACAGGTCTTTTGCAACCAAATCTCCCAACTCTACTTTCTGTAACAGTCCTCTTGCACCTCAGTCTCCAACCTCTGCTCTCTGCAACAGTTCTGCTGTACCACAGTCTCCAAACTCTGCTCTCTGTAAGATCCTTCTGCAACCCTGTCTCCAAATTCTGCTGTCTGTAACAGTCCTTCTGCACCCCAGTCTCCAACCTCTGCTCTGTGTATCAGGCCTTTTGCACACTATTCTCCAACCTCTGCTCTCTGCAACAGTCCTTCTGAACCGGAGACTCCAAACTCTGCTTTCTGTATCAGTCCATCTGCACCCCAATCTCCAAACTTCGCTCTCTGTAACAGTCCTTCTGCGCCTCAGTCTACAAAACCTCTGCTCTCTGCAACAGTCTTTCTGCAACCCAGTCTCCAACATCTGCTCTTCGCAACAGTCCTTCTGCACCAAAGTCTCAAAACTCTGTCTCTCTAACAGTCTTACATAAAGGCAGTCTAGTACCTCTACTCTCTGCAACAGTGCTTCTGCACCCAAATCTCAAACCTGTGCTTTCGGGACAGTCCTTCTACACCCCATATCCAGCCTCTGCTCTCTGCAGCAGTTCCTCTGCAACCCAGTCTCCCAACTCCGCTCTCTGTAACGGTCCTTCTGCACCTCATTCTCCAAACTCTACTCTCTGTAAAAGTAGTTCTTAAGCCCTTCACCAAACGCTGCTCTCCGTAACAGGCCTTCTGCACCCCACTCTCCGAAATCTTTTCTCTATAACAATCCTTCCGCACCCCAGTCTCCAACCTCTGCTCTCTACAACTATCCTTCTGCACCCCAGTCTCCAACCACTGCTCTCTGCAACAGTCCTTCTGCACCCCAGTCTCCAACATGTGCTCTCTGCAACATCCTTCTGCACCTCATTTTGAAAACTCTGTTCTCTGAAACGATCCTTCTGCACCCTAGTCTCCAACCTCTGCTCTCTGTACCAGTCCTGCTGCACCTTGGTCTACAACCTCTGCTCTCTGTAAGATCCCTGTGCAACCTTTTCTAAAAACTCTGCTCTCTATAACAGTTCTTCTGTGCCCCAGTCTCCAGCCTCTTCTCTCTGTAACAGTCCTTTTGAACCTCAGTCTCAAACCTCTGCTCTCTGCAAAATTCCTTCTACACCCAATTCTCTAACCTCTGTTCTCTGCAACAGTCCTTCTGAACCACAGTCTCCAACCTCTGCTCTCTGCAACAGTCCTTCTGTACCCTAGTCTCCAACTTATGCTCTCTGTAAGGGTCTTTCTGTACAGCAGTCTACAAACTCTGCTCTCTCTAACGGTCCTTCTGCACCCCAGTCTCCAACCTCTGCTCTCTGTATCAGTACTTCTGCACCCCAGTCTCTAAACTCTGATCTCTGTAACATTCCTTCTGCACCGAAGTCTCCAAACTCTGCTCTTTGTGACAGTTCTTCTGCACCCCAGTCTCCAACCTCTGCACTCTGAAACAGTCTTTCTAAACGACAGTCTCCAACCTCAGCTGCTGTAACAGGCCTCCTCTACTGTGGTCTCCAAATTCTGCTCTCTGTAATTTTCCTTATGCACCACAGTCTCCGACCTCTGGTTTCTTTATCAGTCCTTCTGCACCCCAGTCTCCAACCTGTGCTCTCTTTAACAGTCCTTCTGCATCTCAGTCTTTAACATCTGCTCTCTGTAACAGTCCTTCTGCATCCCAGTTTCCAATCTCTGCTCTCTGCAACGATCCTTCTGCACCCCATTCTCCAACCTCTGTTGTCTGCAGCAGTCTTTCTGCACCCAAGTCTCCAACATCTGCTAGTCTGTAACAATCCTTCTACACCTCAGTCTCCAACCTCTACTCTCTGTAACAGTCATACTGCACCACAGTCTCCAATCTCTGCTCTGTGTAAGATATTTCTGCAACTCAGTCTCCAAACTCTTCTCTCTGAAACTGTCCTTCAGCACTGTTTCTCCATAATCTTCTCTCTGTAACAAGCCTTCTGCACCCAAGTCTCCAACCTCTTTTCTGTAAAAATCCTTCTGCACCACAGTCTCAAACCTCTGCTCTCTACAACGATCTTTCATCAACACAGTCTCCAAAGTCTACTCACTGCAAAAGTCCTCCTGCACCCGAGACTCCAACAACTGATCTCTGCAACAGTCCTTCTGCACCTCAGTCTGAAAACTCTGTGCTCTGCAATGATCCTTCTGCACCCCAGTCTCCAAACTCTGTTCTCTGTAACATTCCTGCTGCACCTCAGTCTCCAAACTCTGCTCTCTTTAAGATCCTTCTGTAATCCTGTCTCCAAACTCTGCTATCTGTAACAGTCCTTCCGCACCCCAGTCTCCAACCTCTGCTCTCTTTATCAGACCTTTTGAACCCATATCTATAACCTCTACTCTCTATAACAGTCCTTCTGGACCTCAGTCTCAACTTCTGCTCTCAGCAAAAATCTTCTGCACCTCTTTCTCCAAAGTCTGCTCTCTGAGTCACTCTTTCTGTACCCCAGTTTCAAACCTCTGCTCTCTTTTAGATTCTTCTGCACACCAGTTTTCAAACTCTGTTCTCTACAACATTTCTTCTCCCATCCCAGTTTCCAACCTCTTCTATCTGCAACGATCCTGTAGCAGCTCAGTCTCCAACCTCTGTTCTCTACAAAAGTATTTCTGCTCCCCAGTCTCCAAACTCTGCTCTGTGTAACAGTCCTTCTGTACTGCAATCTCCAACCTCTGCTCTCTGTAATGGTTCTTCTGCACCCCAGTCTCCAAACTCTGTTGTCTTTAAAAGGGCTTCTGCACCCCAGTCTCCAAACTCTGCTCTCTGTAACAGGCCTTCTGCATCTCTGCATCCAGTCTCCAACCTCTTGTCTCTGCAACGATCCTTATGCACCCCAGTGTCAAACCTCTGCTCCTTGCAACATTTCTTCTGCACCCCAGTCTCAAACCTCTGCTCTCTTTAAGATCCTTCTGAACACAGGTCTCCAAACTCTTCTCTCTGTAAAAGTCCTTCTGCACTCCAGTGTCCAAGCTCTACTCTCTTCAACAGTCAATTTGAACCCCAGTGTCCAACCTCTGCTCTCTTTAAGAACCATCTGAACCCCAGTATCCACCCTCTGCTCTCTGTAATGGTCCTTCTGCACAACAGTCTCCAACCTCTTCTCTCTGAAACAAATCTTCTCCACCCCTGTCTCCAACATCTGCTCTCTGAAACAGTACTTCCGCACCCCAGTCTCCAAACTCTGCTCTCTGTAACAGTCGTTTTTTCACCCCAGTCTCCAAACTCTGCTCTCTGCAATGATACTTCTGGAACCCAATCTCCAACGTCTGCTCTCTGCAACAGTCCTTCTACACCACAGTCCTCAACCTCTGCTCTCTGTAAGATCCTTCTGCACTCCAGTTTCCAAACTCTGCTCTGTGTAACATTCCTTCTCCAACCCAGTCCTCAACCTCTGTCCTCTGCAACAGTCCTTTTGCTCCCCAGTCTCCGAGGTCTGCTCTCTGAAACAGTCCTTCTGTACCGCAGTCTCAAACCTCTGCTCTTCGTAACCGTCCCTCTCCAAGCCAGTCTCCAACCTCTGCTTTCTGTATCAGTATGTCTGAACCCAAGTCTCGAACCTCTGTTTCTGTATCGATCTTTCTGCACCTCAATTTCCAACCTGTGCTCTATGTAAGAGTCCTTCTGCACCCTAGACTCCAACATCTGCTCTCGATAACAATTTTATATCGCAGACTCCAACCTCTGCTCTCTATAAAAGTCCTTTTGCATCCCAGTTTCCAAACTCTGCTTCCTGTAACATTTTTTCTGAACCTGAGTCTCCGAGCTCTGCTCTCTGTAACACTCCTTCTACACCTCAGTCTCCAACCTCTGTTCTCTGTAACAGTCCTTCTGCACCTCACTGTGAAACCTCTGCTCTGTGCAGGATTCTTTTGACCCAGTCTTCAACCACTGCTCTCTGTAACATTCAAGCTACACGTCAGTCTGCAACCTCTGCTCTATGTAAGATCTTTCAGCAACCCAGACTCTGCTCTCTGTAACAGTCTTGCTATACCGCAGTCTCCAACCTCTGCTCTCTGTAAGGATCATTCTGCACCCCAATTTCCAACCTCTGCTTTCTGTAACAGTTTTTCTGCACGTCAGTCTCCAACATCTGCTCTCTGTAAGTTCCTTCAGCAAACCAGTCTCCAAAATCTGCTCTCTGTAACAGTCCTTCTGCACCCCAGTCTCCAACCTCTCCTCTCTGTAAAAGGCATTCTGCACGCCAGTCTCAAAACTCTGCTCTCTATAGCAGGCCTTATGCACCACAGTTTACATCCTATGCTCTCTCCAACGATCCTTCTGCACCCCAGTCTCGAAGTTTTGCTCTCTGCAATGATCCTACTGCACCCCAGTCTCCAACCTCTGATCTCTGCAAAAGTCCTTCTGCACCTCAGTCTCCAAATTCTGCTCTCTGTAAGATCCTTCTGCACCCCTGTATTTAACCTGTGCTATTCTAAACTGTCCTTTTGCACCCGAGTCTACAAACTCTGCTCTCTGTAACAGGAGTTCCGCACCTCAGTCTCCAACCTCTGCTCCCTGCAACAGTCCTTCTGCACCCCAGTCTCCAACCTCTGCTTTCTACAACAGTTCTTCTGGACCCTAGTTACCAACATCTGCTCTCTGCAACAGTCCTTCTGCACTCCAGTCTCCAACATCTGCTCTCTGCCACAGTCATTCTGCACCTCAGTCTGAAAAATCTGCTCTCTGCAACGACCCTTCTGCACCCCAGTGTCCTACCTCTGCTCTCTGTAACTGTCCTTCTGCACCTCAGTCTCCCAACTCTGCCCTCTGTTTCATCCTTCTGCAACCAAGTGTTTAAACTCTGCACTCTTTAACCGTCCTTCTGCACAACAGTCTCCAACCTCTGCTCCCTTAAACAGAACTTCTGCGAACCAGTCTCCAAACTCTGCTCTGTGTAACAGGCCTTCTGCACCCCAGTTCCCAACCTCTTCTCTCTGCAACGATTCTTCTCCACCTCAGTCTCTAACCTCTGCTCTCTGCAACAGTCCTTTTGCACCTCAGTCTCTAAACTCTGCTCTCTGTAAGATCCATCTGAACCCCAGTCTCCAACCTCTGATCTCTATAACTGTCCTTCTGCACCCCAGTCTCCAAACTCTGCTCTCTGTAAGAGTCCTTCTGCACTCCAGTCTCCAAACGCTGCTATCTGTAACAGTCCTTCTGCACCTTATTCTCTAACCTCTTCACTCTGCAACAGTCTTTCTTCTCGCCAGTCTCTGAAGTCTGCTCTCTGTAACAGTCCTTCTGTACCGCAGTGTCCAACCAGTGCTCTCAGTTTTGGTTCTTCTACACCCCAGTCTCCAAACTCTGCTTTGTGTATCAGCCTGTCTGAATCCCAGTATCCAACCTCTGTTCTCTGTATCCATCCTTCTGCACTTCAGTCTCCAACTTGTGCTCTCTGTAAGATTCCTTCTGCATCCCAGTCGCCAACATCTTCTCTTGGTAATAGTCCTAAACCGCAGTCTCCAAACTCTGGACTCTTTAACGGTACTTCTGGAACCCAATTTCCAACCTCTGCTTCCTGTAACAGTCCTTCTGCACCTCAGACTCCAATCTATGCTCTCTGCAACAGTCCTTCTACACCCCACTCTCCAACATCTGGTCTCTGCAACAGTCCTTATGCATTACAGTCTGAAAACTCTGCTGTCTGCAAAGAATCTCCTGCACCCCAGTCTCCTACCTCAGGTGTCTCTTACAATCCTTCTGCACCTCAGTCTCCAAACTCTGCTCTCTGTAAGATCCATCTAAACTCCAGTCTCTTACCTCTGCTCTCTGTAACAGTTCTTCTACACCTAAGTCTCCAACCTCTTCTCTCTGCAACAGTTCTTCTGCACCCCAGTCTCCAACATCTGCTCTCTGTAACAGTCTTTCTGCACCTCAGTCTCCAAACTCTGCTCTCTGCAACAACATTCTGCACCCAAGTCTGCAAACTCTGCTCTCTGCAATAATCTTTCTGGAACGCAGTCTCCAACGTCTGCTCTCTGCAACAGTCCTTCTGCACCACAGTCTCCAACCTGTGCTCTCTGTAAGAACTTTCTGCACTCCAGTTTCCAAACTCTGCTCTCTAACATTTCTTCTAGACCCCAGTCGCCAAACTCTGCTTTCTGCAAGGGTCCTGCGGCACCCCTGTCTCCAAACTCTGTTCTCTGCAACGGGCTTTCTGCTCCCCAGTCACCAGTATCTGCTCTCTGTAACAATCCTCCTGTACCACAGTCACCAAACTCTGCTCTCTGTAACGGTCTTTCTGCACCACAATCTCCAACCTCTGCTTTCTGTATCAGTCCTTCTGAACCCCAGTCTCCAACCTCTGCTCTCTGTGTCTATCTTTCTGCACCTCAATCTCCAACCTGTGGTTTCTGTAACAGTCTTTCTGCACCCAAGTCTCCCACCTCTGCTCTCTGGAACACTCCTTCTATACCATAGTCTCCAACATCTGCTCTATGTAACGGTCTATCTGCACCCCAATTTACAACCTCTGCTTTCTGTAACAGTCCTTATGCACCTCAGTCTCCAAACTCTGCTCTCCATGTCAGTCCTTCTGCACCTCAATCTTCAATCTCGGCACTCTGTAACAGTACTTCTGCACCTCAGTCTGAAACCTCTGCTCTCCACGATCCTTCTGTATCCCAGTTTTCAACCACTGCTCTCTGTAACAGTCCACCTTCACCTTGGTCTCCAACCTCTGATCTCTGTAAGATCCTTCAGCAAACCAGTTAACACTCTGCTCTCTGTAACTGTCCTTCTGCACCCCAGTCTCCAACCTCTCCTCTCTGTAACAGGCTTTCTGTATGCCAGTCTACAAATCTGCTCTCTGTAGCAGGCCTTTTGCACCCCAGTCTCCAAACTCTGCTCTCTGCAATGATGCTTCTGCACCCCAGTATTTAAACTCTGCTCTCTGCAATGATCCTACTGCACCCCAGTCTCCAACCTCTGATCTCCAGAACAGTCCTTCTGCACCTCAGTCTACAAATTCTGCTCTCTCTAAGATCCTTCTGAACCGCTGTCTCCAACCTCTGCTCTCTGCAACAGTCCTTCGACACCCTAGTTACCAACATCTGCTCACTTTTACAGTTATTCTGCACCCCTGTGTCCAACCTCTGCTCTCTGTAACAGTTCTCCTGTATTGCAGAATCCAAACTCTGCTCTCTGTAACGGTCTCTCTGTACCCCAGACTCCAATATCTGCTTTCTGTATCAGTCCTTCTGCACCCCAGTCTCCAACCTCTGCTCTCTGCAAAAGTCCTTCTACATCGCAGTCTAAAACCTCTACCCTCTGCTACAGTCTTTATGCACCTCAGTCTCCAACCTCTGCTCTTTGCAAGGGTCCTTCTGCACCTCAGTCTCCAACCTCTACTCTCTGTAACAGTGCTTCTTCACGTAAGTCTCAAATCTCTGCTCTCTGTAATATCCTTCTGCAACCCAGTCTCCAAACTCTTCTCTCTTTAACAGTTTTTAATCACCCCAGCCTCCAAACTCTGCTCTCTGTAACAGGCCTTCTGCACCCCAGTCTCCACCCTCTGCTCTCTTTATCATTCCATCTGCACACCAGTCTCCAACGTCTGCTCTCTGCAACGATCCTTCTGCACCCAAGTCTCCAAACTCTGTTCGCTGCAACAGTCCTTGTGCAACCAAGTCTACAACATCTGCTCTCTGCAAAATTTCTTCTGTACCTCAGTCTGAAAACTCTGCTCTCTGCAATAATCCTTCTGCACCCCAGTCTCCAAACTCTGCTCTCTGTAACTGTCCTAAAGCACCTCAAACGCCAACGTCTGCTTTAAGCAACAGTCTTTCTGCACCTCAGTCTCCAAATTCTGCTCTCTGCAACATTCCTTCTGCACCCCAGTATCAAACCATTGCTCTCTGTAAAAGTCCGTCTGCACCCCAGTCTTCAACCTTTGCTTTCTGTAACTATCCTTCTGCACCCCAGTCTCGAAACTATGCTCTCTGAAACAGTTCTACTGCACCTCAGTCTCCAAACTCTTTTCTCTGTAAGATACTTCTGGATCCCCGTCTCCAATGTCTCCTCTCTGTAACAGTCCTTCTGCACCTCAGTCTTTAACCTCTGCTCTCTGCAAAAGTCCTCCTGCACCTCAATCTTCAAACTTTGCTTTCTGCAAAAGTCCTTCTGCAAACAAATCTCCAACTTCTGTTCTTGCAACATTCCTTCTGCAGCCCAGTGCCAACCTGTGCTCTGTGTAAAAGTCATTCTGCACTCCAGTCTCGAACCTCTGCTCTCTGCAACGATCCTTCTTTACCTCAGTCTCGAACCTCTGTTCTCTGCAAAGATCATTTTGCACCCCAGTCTGAAAACTCTGCTAGCTGCAACAGTTTTTGTTAACCCCTGTCTGCAACAGTTCTACTGTACCTCAGTCTGAAAACTATGCTCTCTGCAATAATCCATTTGCACCCCAGTCTCCAAACTCTGCTCTCTGTAACAGTCCTTTTGTACCTCAGTCTCCAATCACTGCTCTCTGCAACAGTCCTTCTACACCCCAGTCTCCATACTCTGATGGCTCCAACGATCCTTCTGCACCCCAGTCTCCAAACTCTGTTCTTTACTTCAGTTCTGATGCACCCCAGACTCCAACCTCTGCTCTTTATAACAGTCCTTCTGTACCACAGTCTCTAAACTCTGTTCTCCGCAAGGGTCCTTATGCACCCCAGTATCCAACCTCTCCTTTCTGTATAAGTCGTTTAGGACCACAGTCTCCAAACTCTGCCCTCTGTAAGAGTCCTTCTGCAACTCAGTCTGCAAAATCTGCTCTCTGCAACAGTCCTTCTGCACCACAGTCTCCATCCTCTGCTCTCTGAAACAGTCCTTTTTCACCACAGTCTCCAACATCTTCTCTCTGCAACAGTCATTCTCCACCCCAGTCTCCAAACTTTGCTCTCTGTAACAGTCTTTCTGTACTGCATTCTCCAACCTCTGCTCACTGTAAGAGTACTTATGCACCCGAGTCTTGAACCTCTGCTTTTTGTGTCAGTCCTTCTGTATCCCAGTCTCCAACCTCTGCTCTGAGTACTGTCTTTCTGCACCTTAGTCTCCAATCTCTGCTCTCTTCTACAGTCCTTCTGGACCCGAATCTCCAACCTCTACTCTCTGCAACAGTCCTTGTACATCCCAGTCTAAAACCACTGCTCTCTGCAACAGTTCTTCTGCACCCCAGTCTCAAACCTCTGCTCTCTGTAACAATACTTCGGCACCTCAGTCTCCAACCTCTACTCTCTGTAACAGTGCTTCTGCACCTAAGTCTCCATTCTCTGCTCTCTCTAAGATCCTTTTGCAACCCAGTCTCCAAACTCTGCTCGCTGCAACAGTCCGTGTGCAACCCAGTCTACAACATCTGCTCTCTGCAACAGTTCTTCTGTACCTCAGTCTGAAAACTGTGCTGGCTTCAACGATTTTTCTACACCTGAGTCTCCAAACTCTGCTCTCTGTAACAGTCCTTCTGCCCCTAGTCTCCGAACTCTGCTTTCAGCAGCAGTCCTTCTGGACCCCAGTCTCCAACATCTACTCTCTGCAACATTTCTTCTGCTCCCCAGTATCAAACGTGTGCTCTCTGTAAAAGTCCGTCTGCACCTCAGTCTCCAAACACATTTCTCTGTAAGATCCTTCTGAAAACCAGTCTCTAACATCTGCTCTATGTAACAGTCCTTCTGCACCCCAGTCTTTAACCTCTGCTCTCTGTAACGGTCCTTTTGCACCCCAGTCTCCAACATCTGCTTTCTCTATCAGTCCATCTGCATCTCAGTCTCCAACCTCTGCTTTCTGCAACAGTCCTTCTGCACCCCAGTCCCTAACATCTGCTTTCTCTATCAGTCCATCTGCATCTCAGTCTCCAACCTCTGCTCTCTGTAACAGTCCTTCTGCACCCCAGGCTCCAAACTCTGCTTTCTGTAATGATCCTTCTGCACCCTGTCTCGAACCTCTGCTCTCCGGAACGATCCTTCTGCACCTCAGTCTCCAACCTCTGCTCTCTGCAAAGATCTTTTGGCACCCCAGTCTCAAAACTCTGCTCGCTGCAAGAGTCCTTGTTAACCCCAGTCTCCAACATCTGCTCTTTGCAACAGTTCTTCTGTACCTCAGTCTGAAAACTCTGCTCTCTGCAATAGTCCATCTTCACCCCAGTCTCCAACCTCCACTCTCTGTAACAGCAATTCTGTACCTCAGTCTCCAATCTCTGCTCTATGCAACAGTCCTTCTGCACCCAAGTCTCCAACATCTGCTCTGTGAAACAGTCCTTAGACACCACAGTCTCAAACCTCTGCTCTCTGCAACAGTCCTACTACACTCAAGTCTCCATACTCTGCTCGCTCAAACGATTCTACTGCACACTGGTCTCCAACGTCTGCTCTCTGCAACAGTCCTTCTATACCCCAGTCTTCAAACTCTGCTCTCTGCAACAGTGCTTCTATACCCCAGTCTCCATACTCTGCTCGACCCAACAATCCTTCTGGACCACAGTCTCCAACTTCTGTTCTCTACATCAGTTCTTCTGCACCCCAGTCTTCAACCTCTGTTCTCTGTAACAGTCCTTCTGTACTGCAGTCTCCAACCACTGTTCTCTGTAAGGGTCCTTCTGCACCCGAGTTTCCAAACTCTGTTCTGTGTAACTGTCCTTCTGCACCTTAGTCTTTAACCTCTGCTCTCTGCTGCAGTCCTTCTGCACCCCAATCTCCTAACTCTACTCTCTGCAACAGTCCTTCTACATACCAGTCTAAAACCAAGGCTCTCTGCAATAATCATTCTAAACCCCAGTCTCCAATCTCTGCTCTCTGTATCAATCCTTATGCACCCCAGGCTCCAAACTCTGCTCTCTTTAATGATCTTTCTGCACAACAGTCTCGAACCTCTGCTCTCCGCAACAATCCTTCTGCACCTCAGTCTCCAACCTCTGCTCTCTGCAAAAATCCTTTGGCACCCCAGTCTCAAAACTCTGCTCGCTGCCACAGTCCTTGTGAACCCCAGTCTCCAACATCTGCTCTTTGCAACAGTTCTTCTGTACCTCAGTCTGAAAACTCTGCTGTCTGCCGCAATCCCTCTGCACTCCAGTCTTCAAACTCTACTCTCTGTAACGGTCCTTCTGTACATCAGTCTCCAACCTCAGCTTTCTGTAAGACCCTTTTAAACTTAGTCCACAAACTCTGATCACTGAAACACATTCTGCACCCCAGTCTCCAATCCTTGCTCTCTGTAACAGGCCTTCTGCACCCTAGTCTCCAAACACTGCTCTCTGTAAGAAAAATTCTTCACCCCAGTCTCCAACAGCTACTCTCTGCAACAATGCTTGTGCACCCCAGTCTTCAACCTCTGCTCTCTGTAACACTCCTTGTGCACTCCAGTCTCCAATCTCTGTTCTCTGCAACAGTCGTTCTGCATCCAAGTGTCCAACCTCTGCTCTTTATAGCAGTCCTTCTGTACCGCAGTCTCCAACCTCTGCTCTCTTCATCCGTCCTTCTGCACCCCAGGCTCCAACATCTGTTTTCTCTATAAGTCCTTCTGCACCCTAGTCTCCAATATCTGCTCTCTTTAACAGTCTTTCTGCACCTCACTCTCCAACCTCTGCTTTCTGCAAAAGTCCCCCTGCATCCCAGTCTCCAACCTATGCTGTCTGCAATATTCCTTCTGCACCCCAGTCTCCTACCTGTGCTCTCTGTAAAAGTCCTTCTGCACCCCAATCTCAAACCTCTGCTTTCTGTAACGATGCTTTTGCACCCCAGTCTCTAACCTCTGCTCTCTGCAACGATCTTTCTGCACCTCAGTCTTAAACTTCTGCTATCTGCAAAGATCCTTCGTCATCCCAGTCTCAAACATCTGCACTCTGTAACAGTTTTTCTACACCTCAGTCTCCAACCTCTGCTCTCTGCAACAGTCTTTTTGCACCCCAATCTCCAACATGTGCTCTCTTAAACAGTCCTTCTATAACCCAGTCTCCAACCTCTGCTCTGCTCTCTTAAACAGTCCTTTTGCACCCCACTCTCCAAGCTCTGCTCTCTGTAAAAGTCCTTCTGCACTACAGTCTCCAAACTATTCTCTAGGAAAGAAACTTCTACAACCCAGTCTCCAACCTCTGCTATCTGAACAGTCCTTCTGCACCCCAGATTCCAACCTCTGCTCTCTGCAATAATCCTTCTGCACCCCAGTCTCCAACGTCTGCTCTCTGCCACAGTCCTTCTGCATCCCAGACTCCAACCTCTTCTCACTGTAAGATCCTTCGGCACCCCAGTCTGCAACCTCTGCTGTCTGCATCAGTCCTTCTGTGCCACAGTCTCCAACATCTACTCTCTGCAACAGTTATTCTCCACACCAGTCTCCAACCTCTGTTCTCTATAACAGTCATTCTGTACTGCAGTCTCCAACCACTGCTCTCTGTAAGGGTCTTTCTGCACCCGAGTCTCCAAACACTGTTCTGTGTAACTGTTCTTCTGCACCTTAGTCTCCAACCTCTGCTCTCTGCTAAAGTACTTCTGCACCCCAATCTCCTACCTCTACTCTCTGCAACAGTCCTTCTACACGCCAGTCTAAAACCTCTGCTCTCTGCAATAGTCCTTCTGCACCCCAGCCTCCAACCTCTGCTCTCTGTAACAATCCTTCTGCACCTCAGTCTCCAAGCTCTGCTCTCTGTAACGATCCTTCTTCACATCAGTCTCCAAACTCTACTCTTTGTAACAGTGCTTGTGCACCTCAGTCTCCAACCTCTGCTCTCTGTAAGATCCTTCTGCAACCCAGTCTCCAAACTCTTCTCTCTGTACCAGGCTTTCTTAACCCCAGTTTCCAACATCTGCTCTCTGTATCTGTCCTTCTGCACCCCAGTCTTCAACCTCTGCTCTCTGCAACAATCCTTCTGCATCCTGTCTCCAAACTCTGCTCGCTGCAACAGTTCTTGTGCACCCAGTCTCCAACATCTTCTCTCAACAACAGTTCTTCTGTACCTCAGTCTGAAAACTCTGCTCTCTGCAACAATTCTTCTGCACCCGAGTCTTCAAACTCTACTCTCTGTAACAGTCCTTCTGTACATCAATCTCCAACCTCTGCTTTCTGTAAGACCCTTTTAAACTTAGTCCACATACTCTGCTCATTGAAACACATTCTGCACCCCAGTCTCCAATCTCTGCTCTCTGTAACAGGCCTTCTGCACCCCAGTCTCCAACCACTGCTCTCTGTAACAGGAATCATTCACCCCAGTCTCCAACAGCTACTCTCTGCAACGATGCCTGTGCACCTCAGTCTCCAACCTCTGCTCTCTGCAACAGTCCTTCTCCACCCCAGTCTCCAAACTCTTTTCTCTGCAACAGTCGTTCTGCAACCCAGTGTCCAAACTCTGCTCTCTATACCAGTCCTTCTGTACCAGAGTCTCCAACCTCTGCTCTCTTCATCCGTCCTTCTGCACCCCAGTCTCCAACATCTGCTTTCTCTATAAGTCCATCTGCACCCCAGACTCCAATATCTGCTCTCTTTAACAGTCATTCTGCACCTCACTCTCCAACCTCTGCTTTCTGCAAAAGTCCTCCTGCACCCCAATCTCCAACCTCTGCTCTCTGCAACATTCTTTCTGCACCCCAGTCTCCTACCTATGCTCTCTGTAAAAGTCCTTCTGCACCTCAATCTCAAACCTCTGCTCTCTGTAACGATGCTTCTGCATTCCAGTCTCTAACCTCTGGTCTCTACATCAGTTCTTTTGAACCCCAGTCTCCAACCTCTGCTCTCAGTAACAGTCCTTCTGTACCGCAGTCTCCATCCACTATTCTCCGTAAGGGTCCTTATGCACTCCAGTATCCAACCTCTGCTTTCTGTATCAGTCGTTTTGCACCACAGTCTGAAAACTCTGCCCTCTGTAACAGTCATTCTGCAACTCAGTCTGCAACCTCTGATCTCTTCAAAAGTCCTTCTGCATCCCAGTCTCCATCCTCTGCTCTCTGCAGAAGTCCTTTTGCACCCAAGTCTCCAACATTTGCTCTCTGCAACAGTCCTTCTCCACACCAGTCTCCAAACTCTGCTCTCTATAACAGTCTTTCTGTACTGCATTCTCCAACCTCTGCTCTGTGTAAGGGTACTTCTACACCCGAGTCTCCAACCTCTGCTTTCTGTATCAGTCCTTCTGCACCCCAGTCTCTAACCTGTGCTCTGTGTAACTGTTTCTCTGCACCTTAGTCTCCAACCTCTGCTCTCTGCTACAGTCCTTCTAGACCCCAGTCTCCAAACTCTGCTCTCAGTAACAATCCTTCTGCACCTCAGTCTCAAACCTCTGCTTTCTGTATCAGTCTTTCTGCACCCCAGTCTCCAACCTCTGCTATCTGAAGTACTTTTTCTGCACCTCAGTCTCCAAATTCTATTCTCTGCAAAAGTCCTTCTGCACCCAAGTCTCCAACACCTGCTCGCTACAACAGTCCTTCTTCACCCAAGTTTCCAACCTCTGCTATCTGCAACAGTTCTTCTGCACCCCAGACTCCAAACTCTGCTCTCTGTAACACTCCTTCTGCACCCAAGTCTCCAAACTCTGCTTTCTGTAACAGTCCTTCTGCACCTCAGTCACCAAACTCTGCTCTCTGTAACTGTCCTTCTGCACCTCAGTCTCCAACGTCTGCTCTCTGTAACAGTATTTCTCCACCTCAGTCTGAAACCTCTGCTCTCTGCATGATCCTTCTCCACCCCAGTCTTCAACCACTGCTCCATTTAACAGTCGTCCTGCACCTCAGTCCCAAACCCCTGCTCTCTAAAATCCTTCTGAAAACCAGCCTCAAAACTCTGCTCTCTATACCAGTCCTTCTGCAACCCAGCCTCAAGACTCTGCTCTCTATAACTGTCCTTCTGCAACCCAGTCTCCAAACTCTGCTCTCTGTAGCAGGCCTTCTGCACCCCAGTCTCCAAACTCTGCTCTCTGAAACAGTCCTTGTGCACGCCAGTCTCCGACCTCTTCTCTCTGTAATGGTCCTTCTGGACGCCAGTCTCCCACCTCAGCTTTCTGTATCATAATTCTTCACCCCAGTATCCAACGTCTTCTCTGTGTAACAGTCCTTCTGCATCTCAGTCTCCAAATTCTGCTCTCTGCAACAGTCCTTCTGCACCCCAGTCTCCAACCTCTGATTTCTGCAACATTCTTTCTGCACCCCATTATCCAACCTGTGCTCTCTGTAACAGTACTTGTGAACACCAGTCTCGCAACTCTGCTCTCTATAACAATTCTTCTTCAGCCCAGTCTGCACCTATGGTCTCTGCAACATTTCTTTTACACCCAGGTCTCCAAACTATGCACTCTGTAACTGTCCTTCTGCACCTCAGTCTGAAAACACTGCTCTCTGCAACAATCCTTCTGCACCCCAGTCTGTAACCTCTGCTCTTGTAACACTCCTTCTGCACCTCTGTCTCCAAAAGGCTCTCTGTAAGATCATTCTGCAACCCTGTCTCGAAACTGTGCTATCTGCAACAGTCTTTCTGCACCACAGTCTCCAACCTCTCTCTCTGTAAGATCCTTCTGCACTCCAGTTTCCAAACTCTGCTCTCTGTAACATTCTTTCTTAACCCCAGTCTCATACCACAATACTCTGCAAAACTCCTTCCGCTCCCCAGTCTCCAAGATCTGCTCTCTGTAACAGTCCTTCTGTACCGCGGTCTAAAACCTCTGCTCTTTTTAACGGTCCTACTACACCCCAGTCTCCAGACTCTGCTTTCTGTATCAGTCTGTCTGCACCCCAGTCTCCAACCTCTGTTCTCTGTATCTATCCTTCTGCACCTCAGTCTCCAAACTGTGCTCTATGTAAGAGTCCTTCTGCACCCCAATCTCCAACCTCTTTTTTCGGTAACAGTACTATACCGCAGTCTCCAACCTCTGCTCTCTGTAACGGTCCTTCTGCACCCAAATTTCCAAACTCTGCTCTCTGTAAAAGTCCTTCTTATACTCAGTCTCCAACCTCTACTCTCTGTAACAATCTTTCTGCACCTCAGTCTCCAAACACTGCTCTCTGTAACACTCCACCTGAACCTCAGTCTCCAACCTCTCCTCTTTGTAAGATCCTTCTGCAACCAAGTCTCCAAATACTGCTCTCTATAACAGTTCTTCTGCACCCCAATCTCCAACTTCTGCTCTATCTAAGTGTCCTTCTGCACCACAGTCTCCAACCTCTGCTCTCTGCAACAGTCCTTTTGCACCACAGTCTCCAACCTTTGTTCTTTGCAACAGTCCTTCGGCACCCCAGTCTCCAACCTTTGTTCTCAAAACTCTGTTCTCTGTAACAGTCCTTCTGCACCCTAGTATCCAAACTCTGCTCTCTGTAACAATCCTTCTGCACCTCAGTCTCCAACCTCTGCTCTATGTAACAGGACTTCTGCACCTCAGGTTCCAAACTTTGCTCTCTGCAACAGTCCTTCTGCACTCCAGTCTCCATCCTCTGCTCTCTACAACAGTCCTTCTGCACCCCAGTGTCCAAACTCTTGTCTCTGCAACTGTCCTTCTGCACCACAGTCTCCAAACTCTGCTATCTGTAAGATCCTTCTGCACTCCAGTTTCAAAACTCTGCTTTCTATATCAGTCCTTCTGAACCCCATTTCAAACCTGTGCTCTCTGTAACATTCCTCCTCCACTCCAGAATTTATCCTCTGCTTTCAGCAAGTTTCCTGCGGCACCCCTGTCTCCAACGTCTGTCCTCTGCAACAGTCCTTTTACTCCCGAGTTTCCAACATTTGCTCTCTGTAACAGTCCTTCTGTACCGCAGTCTCAAACCTCTGCTCTCCGTAAAGTGCCTTCTGCACCCCAGTCTCCAAACTCTGCTTTCTATATCAGTCCTTACGAACCCCATCTCAAACCTGTGCTCTCCATATCTATCATTCTGCACGTCAGTCTCTAATCTGTGCTCTCTGCAACGATCCTTCTGGACCCCAGTCTCCATCCTCTGCTCTCTGCAACAGTCCTTCTGCACCCGAGTCTCCAAACTCTGCTCTCTGTAACACGTCTTCTGCACCTCAGTCTCCAACCTATAGTCTCTGCAACAGTCCTTCTTCACCACAGTCTCCAAACTCTGTTCTCTGTAGAAGTCCTTCTGTACTGCTGTCTCCAACCTCTGCTCTCTATAACTGTCATTGTGCACACCAGTCTCCAAACTGTGCGTTTTGTATCAGTCTTTCTGCACCCCAGTATCCAACCTCTGCTCTCTGTTACAGTCCTTCTACACCTCAGTCTCAAACCTCTGCTCTCTGCAACAGTCCTTCTGCACCTGAGTCTCCAACCTCTGCTTTTTTTAACAGGCCTTCTTCACCCCATCCCCAACCTTTTCTCTCTGTACCTATTTTTCTACACCCCGTCTCCAAACTCTGCTCTCTGTCACAGTCCTTTTGCACCCCAGTCTCCAAACTCTGCTCTCTGTAAGGGTCCTACTCCAACCCAGTCTCCAACCTCTGCTTTCTATATCAGTCCTTCTGCACCCCAGTCTCCGACCTCTTCTCTTTGCAACACTCATTCTGCACCACAGTCTCCAACCTGTGCTCTCTGCAAAATTTTTTCTGCACCCCAGTCTCCAACCTGTGCTCTCTTTAACAGTCCTTCTGCACCCCAGTCTCCAAACTCTGCTCTCTGTAACGATCCTTCTGCAACACAGTCTCCACCTCTGCTCTCTGCAACGATCCTTCTGTACCTCAGTCTCCAAACTCTGTGCTCTCAAACAGTCCTGCTGCACCTCAATCTCCAAACTCTGCACGCGGTAAGATCCTTGTAAAACCCAGTCTCCAAACTCTGATTTCTGGATCAGTCCTTCTGAACCACAGATTCTAACCTCTGCCCTCTCAAATGATCCCTCTGCACGCCGGTCTCTATCCTCTGCTCTCTGTAACAGTCTTTCTGTACCGCAGTCTTCAAACTCTGCATTTTGTAACCGCCCTTCTGCACCCCAGTATTCAACCTGTTCTCCCTGCAATGATTCTTCTGCACCCCAGTCTCCAACGTCTTCTCTCTGCAACAGTCCTCCTGCAATCCAGTCTTCAAACTCTGCTCTCTGTAAGATCTTTGTACACCTCAGTTTCCAAACTCTGCTCTCTGTAACATTGCTTCTCAACCCCAGTCTCCAACCTCTGCTCTTTTCAACGGTCATTCTGCACCCCAGTCTCCAACCTCTGTCCTCTGCCACAGTCCATCTGAACCCAAGTCTCCAACCTCTGTTATCTGCAACAGTCGTTCTGCACCCCATTCTCCAAACTCTGCTTTCTGCAACCATCCTTCTGTACCACAGTGTCCACCATCTGCTCTCTGCCACTGTCCTTCTGTACACTAGTCTCCAATCTCCACTCTCTGTAACAGTCCTTACGTACTGCAGTCTTTAACCTCTGCTCTCTGTAATGGTCCTTATGCACCCACGTTTCCAAAGTCTCCTTTCTGTATCAATCCTTCCTCACCTCAGTCTCATAACTCTACTCTCTGAAACAGTCCTTCTGCACATCAGTCTCCAAACTCTGCTCTCTTCAACAGTCTTTCTTCATCCCAGTCCCCAACCTCTGCTCTCTGCAACAGTTCTGTTACACCCCAGTCTCCAACATCTGCTCTCTGCAACAGTCCTTCTACACCTCTGTCTCTAAACTCTACTGTCTGTAACTGTCCTTCTGCACCTCAGTCTCCAACCTCTGCTCTTTGTAAGAGTCCTTCTGCTCTCCAGGCTCCAACATCTCCTCACTGCAACCGTCCTTCTGCAACCCAGTCTTTAATGTCTGCACTCTCAACAGTCCTTTTGCACCTCAGTCTGAAAACTCTGCTCTCTGCAAGTATCATTCTGCACCCCAGTCTCCAACCTCTGCTCTCTGTAACAGTCCTACTGCACCTCATTCTCCAAACTCTGCTTTATATAAGATCCTTCTGCAACCCAGTATCCAAAATCTGCTTTCTGTATCAGTCCACATGCTCCCCAGTCTCCAAACTCTGCTCTCTGTAACAGGCCTCCTGCACTCCAGTCTACAAACTCAGCTCTATGTAACAGGCCTTCAGCACCCCAGTATTCAACCTATTCTCTCCGCAACGATCCTTCTACACCCCAGTCTCCAACATCTGAACTCTGCAACACTACTTCTGCACCCCAGTCTTCAACCTCTGCTCTCTTGAAGATCCTTCTGCACCCAGTTTCCAACCTCTGCTCTCTGAAACAGTCTTTCTGTACCCCAGTCTCCAAACTCTGCTCTCTGTAACAATGCTTCTGCTCATCATTCTCCAAACTCTGCTCTCTGCAACGGTCTTTCTACACCTCAGTCTCCAACCTCTGTTGTCTGCAATAGTCCTTCTGCAACCCAGTGTGCAACCTCTACTCTCTGTAAAAGTGCTTCTGTACCAGTCTCCAACTTCTGCTCTCTTTAACGGTCTTTATGCACCACAGTCTCCCAACTCTGCTTTCTATATCAGTCCTTCTGCACCCCAGTCTCCAAACTCTGCTCTCTGTAACAGTCCTTCTGAACCTCATCTCCAACCTCTTCTCTCTGCAACAGTCATTCTGCACCTCAGCTTCAACCTCTTCTCTCTACAACATTCCTTTTGCACCCAAGTCTCCAATCTCTTCTTTCTATAACAGTCTTTCTGCACCCCAGTCTGCAATCTCTGCTCTCTGTAAGATCCATCTGCACCCCAGTCTCCAAACTCTGCTCTCTGTAACAGTTCTTAAGCACCTCAGTCTCCAACCTCTTCTCTCTGTAGCAATCCTTCTTCAAGTCATTCTCCAACCGCTGCTCTCAGCAACAGTCCTTCTGCACCTAAGTCTCGAAACTCCGTTCTCTGCAACAGTTTTTCCGCACCCCAGTCTCCAACCTCTGCATTCTGCAACAGTCCTTTTGCACCCCAGTCTCTAAGCTATGCTCTCTGTAACAATTTTTCTGCACCTTAGTCTCCAACCTCTGCTCTCTGAAACGGTCCTTCTGCACCCCTGTCTCCAAACTCTGTTGTCTCCAACAGTCCTTCTTAACCTCAGTCTTCTGCAAGCCAATCTCCAACCCCTACTCTCTGCAACAGTCCTTCTGCACCCCAGTCTCCAAACTAATCTCTACAACAGTCCTTCTGCACCCAAATCTCCAACATCAGATCTCTGCAACAGTCCTTCTCCACCCCAGTCTTCAATCTCTGCTCTCTGTAACAGTTCCTCTGTACTGCAATTTCCAAACTCTTCTCTCTGTAACTGTCTTCTGAACCCCAGTCTACAACCACTGCTTTCTCTATCAGTCCTTCTGCACTCAAGTCTCCAACCTCTGCTCTCTGTAACAGGCCATCTGCACCTCAGTCTCCAAATTCTGCTCTCTGCAAAGGTCTTTTGGCACCCAAATCCCCAACCTCTGCTCACTGCAACAGTCCATTTACACCCAAGTCTCAAACCTCTGCACTCCGCAACAGTCCTCCTGAACCTCAGTCTCCTACATCTGCTCTCTGCAATGGTCTTTTTGCACCTCAGTATTCAACATCTGTCTCTGTAACAGTCCTTCTACACCTCAGTCTCCATCCTCTGCTCTCTTTAACATTCCTTCTGCACCCGAATCTCCAACCTCTTCTCTCTGGAGCAGTCCTTCTGCACCTCAGCCAACAAACTCTGCTCTCTGTAAGATCCTTCTCCACCACAGTCTTCAAACACTGCTCTCAGTATTAGTCCTGCACCTTAGTCTCCAAACATGCTCTCTGTAACAGTTTTTCTGCACCTCAGTCTTAAACAACTGCTCTCTGAAATAGTCTTTCTGCACCCCAGTCTCCAAACTCTGCTTTCTAGAACAGTCCTTCTATACCCCAGTATCCATAATCTACTCTCTGCAACGATCCTTCTTCACCCCAGTCTCCAACGTCTGCTGTCTGCAACAATCCTTCTGCACCCCAGTCTCTAAATTTTCTTCTCTGTAGGATCTTTGTACACACCAGTTTCAGACTCTGCTCTCTGTAACATTCCTTCTGCACTCCAGTCTCCAAAGTTTGCTCTCTGCAATGGTCCCTCTGTACCCCACTCTCAAACCTTGTTCTCTACAACACTTCTTCTGTACTGCAGTCTTCAACCTCTGTTCTCTGTAAGGGTCCTCTTGCACCCGAGTCTGCAACCTCTGCTTTCTGTATCAGTCCTTCTGCACCAGTCTCAAAACTCTGCTCTCTGTAACAGTCCTTCTACACCTCACTCTGCAAAATCTGCTCTAATCAACAGTCCTTCTGAACCCCAGTCTTCAACCTCTGCTCTCTGCAACAGTCCTTCATCACCCCAGACTTTAAAATCTGCTCTCTGCAACAGTACTTTTCCACCGAAGTCACCAAACTCTGCTCTCTGCAACAGTTTCCGCACCCCAGTCTCCAAACACTGCACTCTGCAACAGTCTTTCTGCACCTCAGTCTCAAACCTCTGCTCTCTGTAACAGTCCTTCTGCACATCAGTCTCCAACCTCTGTTCTTTGTAGGAGGCCTTCTGCAGCCCAGTCTACAACGTCTCCTCTCTGTAACAGTCCTTCTGCATTCAAGTCTCTAAACTCTGCATTCTTTAACAGTCCTTCTGCACCCCAGTCTCCAACCTCTTCTCTCAATATCAGTCCTGCACCCCAGTCTCCAAACACTGCTATCTGCCAGAGTCCTTCTGCACCCCAGTCTCAAACCTCTGCTCTCTAGAACAGTCCTTCTATACCCCAGTATCCATAATCTACTCTCTGCAACGATCCTTCTTCACCCCAGTCTCCAACGTCTGCTCTCTGCAAAATTCCTTCTGCACTCCACTCTCCAAACATTCCTCTCTGTAAGATCCTTCTGCACTCCAGTTTCCAAATGGTGCTCTCTGTAACATTTCTTCTGCACCCCAGTCTCCAACCTGTTCTCCACAACAGTTCTTCTGTACCGCAGTCTTCAATCTCTTTTCTCTTTAAGAGTCCTTCTGAACGCCAGTCTCTAACCTCTGCTTTCTGTATCAGTCTTTTTTGACCACAGTCTTAAAACTCTTCTCTCTGTAACAGTCCTTCTGCACCTCACTCTGCAACCTCTGCTCTCTGCAACAGTCCTTCTGCCACCCAGTCGTCAACCTCTTCTCTTTGCAACAGTCCTTCCTCACCCCAGTCTCCAAAATATACTCTCTGTTACAGTTCTTTTCCACTGCAGTCTCCAACCTCTGCTCTCTGTAACAGTACTTCTGTACTGCAGTCTCCAAACTCTGCTCTCTGTAATAGTCCTTCTGCACCCCAGTCTCCAAACTCTCCTTTCTGTATCAGTCCTTCTGCACCCCGGTCTCGAACCTCTGCTCTCTGTAACAGTCCTTCTGCACCTCAGACACCAACCTCTTCTCTCTACAACAGTACTTCTACGCCCCAATCTCCAACCTCTGCTTTCTGCAATGGTCCTTCTGAACCCCAGTCTCCAACCTCTGTTCTCTACAACACTTATTCTGCACCCCAGTCTCCAACCTCTGCTCTCTGTAACAGTTCTTCTGTACTGCAGTCTCCAACCTCTGTTCTCTGTAAGGGTCCTTCTGAAGCCCAGTCTCCAACCTCTGCTTTCGGTATCAGTCTTTCTGCCCCACATTCTCCAAAACTCTGCTCTCTGTATCAGTCCTTCTGCACCTCAGTCTTCAACCGCTTGTCTCTTTAACAGTCCTTCTGCACCTCAGTCTTCAACCTATGCTATCTGCAATTGTCCTTCTGCACCTCAGTCTTCAAACTCAACACTCTGTAACAGTCCTTCTCCATCTCAGTTTCCAAACTCTACTCTCTGTAAGATCCTTTTGCAAACCAATCTCCAATCTCTGCTCCCTGTAACAGTCTTTCTGCACCCCTTCTCCAAACTCTGCTCTCTTTAACAGTATTTCTGCACATAGTCGCCAACATCTACTCTCTGGAACAGTCCATCTGCACAGAAGTCACCAACCTCTGCTCTCTGCAACAGTCATTATGCACCCCAGTCTCCAACATCTGCTCTCTACATTAGTCCTTCTGCACCTCAGTCTGAATACTCTGCTCTCTGCCATGATCCTTCTGCACACCAGTCTCCAACCTCTGTTCTCTGCAACAGTCCTTCTGCACCCCACTCTCCAAACTCTGCTCTCTGTAACATTCCTTCTGTACTGCAGTCTCCAACCTCTCCTCTCTGTAATGGTCCTTCTGCACCCCAGTCTCCAAACACTGCTTACTGTATCAGTCTTTCTGCACCACTTTCTCCAACCTCTGCTGTCTGCAACAAAATTCTGCACCCCAGTCTCCAACATATGTTTTCTGTATCAGTCCTGAACCTCAGTCTCCAAACCCTGCTCTCTGCAACAGTCCTTCTGCACTCCAGTCTCCAACCTCTGCTCTCTGCAGTAATCCTTCTGCACCCCAGTCTCCAACGTCTGCTCTCTGCCACAGTCCTTTTGCATTCCAGACTCCAACCTCTTCTCACTGTAAGATCCTTCTGCACCCCAGTCTCCAACATCTGCTCTCTTCAAAGTTCCGTCTGCACCCCAGTCTCCAACCTCTGTTCTCTGGATCAGTCCTTCTGCGCCACAGTCTCCAACATCTAATCTCTGCAACAATTCTTTTTCACACCAGTATTCAAACTCTGTTCTCTGTAACAGTCCTTCTGTACTTCAGTCTCCAACCACTGCTCTCTGTTAGGGTCCTTCTGCACCCGAGTTTCCAAACTCTGTTCTGTGTAACTGTCCTTCTGCACCTTAGTCTTTAACCTCTGCTCTCTGCTACAGTCCTTCTACACCCTAATCTCCTACCTATACTCTCTGTAAGATCCTTCTGCACCCCAGTTTCCAAACTCTGCTCTCTGTAACATTCCTTCTCCACCACAGTCTCCAACCTCTGCTCTCTGCAACAGTCCTTCTGCACGACAGTCTCCAACCTCTGGTCTCGGGAAAAGTCCTTCTGCACCCCAGTATCCGAACTCTGCTCTGGGTCTCATTTCTTCTGCCCCTCAGTCTCCAACCTCTGCTTAATGTAAGATCTTTCTGCAAGAAAGTCTCCAAACTCTGATCTCCATAACAGTCATTCTTCACCCCAGTCTCCAACCTCTGCTCTCTGTAACAATCCTTCTGCACCTCAGTCTCCAACATCTGCTCTCCGAAACAGTTTTTCTGCATCCCATTCTCCAACCTCTGCTTTCTGTATCAGTCCTTCTGCACCCCATTCTTCAACCTCTGTTGTATGCAAGAGTCCTTCAGCATGTCAGTCTCAAACCTCTGCTCCCTGCAAAAATCCTTCTGCACCTCAGTCTCCAACCATTGCTCTCGGTAACATTTTTTCTGCACCTCAGTCTCAAACATCTGCTCTATGTAAGATCCTTCTGCCATCCAGTCTCCAAACTCTGCACTCTGTAACAGTCTTTCTGCAACCCAGTCTCCAACCTCTGCTCTGTGCAACAGTTCGTCTGCACCCCACTCTCCAACCTCTGCTCTCTGTAAGATCCTTCTGCACTCCAATCTCCAAACTCTGTTCTCTGTTAAAGTCCTTCTTCACCCCAGTCTCCAACATCTGCTCCCTGCAACAATCCTTCCGCACCCCAGTCTCCAACATCTGCTCTCTGCAACAGTTCTTCTGCACCCCAGTCTTTAACATCTACTCTCCGAAAGAGTTTTTCTGCATCCCAATCTCCAACCTCTGCTCTCTGCAACGATTCTTCTGCTCACCAATCTCCAACCTCTGCTCCCTGCAATAATCCTACTGCACCCCAGTCGCCAACTCTGCTCTCTGTAACAATCCTTCTGAACCGCAGTCTCCAAACTCTGCTCTACGTAATATTCTTCTGCAACCCAGTCTCCAAACTCTGCTATCTGTAACAGCCCTTCTGTACCGAGTCTCCAACCTCTGCTCTCTGTAACAGTTCTCCTGTATTGCAGTCTCCAAACTCTGCTCTCTGTAATAGTGCTTCTGCACCTCAGTCTCCAAACTATGTTTTCTGTATCAGTCCTTCGGTACCGCAGTCTCCAACCTCTTCTATCTGCAACAGTCCTTCTGCACCTCTTTCTCCAAATTCTACTCTCTGCAAAAGTCCTTGTGCACCCAAGTCTCCACCACCTGCTCCCTGCTATAGTCCTTCTTCACCCCAGTCTTCAACCTCTGCTTTCTGCAACATTCCTTCTGCACCCCAGTCTCCAACCTGTGCTCTCTGTAAAAGTCCTTCTGAACCACAGTCTCCACCTCTGCTCTCTCCAATGATTCTTCTGCAACTCAGTCTCCAACCTCTGCTCTCTGTAACTGTTTTTCTGCACCTCAGAATCCAACTTCTGTTCTCTGAAACCGTCCTTCTGCACCCCTGTCTCCAACCTCTGCTCTCTGCAATGATCCTTATGCACCCCAGTCTCCAACACCTGCTCTCTGCAACAGTCCTTCTCCAACCCAGTCTACAACCTCTGCTTTCTTCATCGGTCTTGCTGCAACCCAGTCTTAAATATCTGTTCTCTGCATCAGTCCTTCTACTCCCCAGTGTCCAACCTCTGCTCTCTGTAACAGTCCTTCTGTACCGCAGTCTCCAAACTCTGTTCTTAGTAACGGTCCTTCTGCAGCCCAGTCTGAATCCTCTGCTTTCTGTATAAGTCCTTCTGAATCACGGTTTCCAACCTCTGCTCTCTGTAACAGTCCTTCTGCACCTCTGTCTAAAACCACTGAACTCTGCAACCTTACTTCTGTACCACAATCTCCAACCTCTGCTCTCTGTAATGGCCCTTCTGCACCCCAGTCTCAACATCTGCTTTCTGTATCAGTAATTCTGCACACCAGTCTCCAAACTTTGCTCTCTGTAACAATCTTTCTGCACCTCAGTCTCCAACCTCTGCTCTCTGCGACAGTTCTTCTGCACCCTAGTCTCCAACATCTGCACTCTGAAACAGTTCTTTTATAAACCATTCTTCCACCTCTGCTCTCTGTAACAGTCCTCCTTTATTGCAGTCTCCGAACTCTGCTCTCTGCAACGGTCCTTCTGCACCCTAGTCTCCAAACTCTGCTTTTTGTATCAGTCCTTCTGAACACCAGTCTCCAACCTCTGCTATCTGTAACAGTCCTTCTGCAACTCAGTCTCCAAATTCCGCTCACTGCAACAGTCCTTCTGCACCCAAGTCTCCAACACCTGCTCCCTGCAACAGTCCTTCTTAACTCCATTCTCCAAACTCTGCTATCTGCAACAGTCCTTATGCACCCCAGACTCCAACCTCTGCTCTGTGTAACAATCCTTATTAACCTCTGTCTCAAACTATGCTCTCTGCAATGGTCCTTCTGGACCTCTGTCTCCAACTTCTACTCTCTGTAACAGTCCTTCTGCACCTCAGTCTCCAACCTCTGCTCTCTGTAGGATCATTCTGCAACCTAGTCTCCTAACTCTGCCCTCTGTAAAAGTCGTTCTGCATCCCTTCACCAAACTGTGATCTCTGTAACAGGCCTTTTTTACCACAGTCTTTAACCTTTGTTCTCTGTAACAGTCCTTCTGCACTCCAGTCTCAAACCTCTGCTCTCTACAAAGATCCTTCTGCACCCCAGTCTCCAAACTCTGTAATCTCCAACAGTCCTTCTGCACCTCAGTCTGAAAACTCGGTTCTCTGCAATGATCCTTCTGCACCCCCAGTCTCCAAACTCTGCTCTCTGTAACAGTCCTGTTCCACCTCAGTCTCCAACCTCTGCTCTCTGTAAGATCCTTCTGCAACCCTGTCTCTAAACTCTGCTCTCTGTAACAGTAATTCTGAACCCCAGTCTCCAACCTCTGCTCTCTGTCAGTCTTTCTAAACCCCAGTTTCCAATCTCTGCTCTCTGCAACAGTCCTTCTGCACCCCAGTATCAAACTTCTGTTCTTTGTAACAATCCTTCTGCACCTCAGTTCCCAAACACTGACCTCTGCAATGGTCCTACTGTACCCCAGTCTATAGCCTCTGCTCTCTGCAACGATCCTTATGCACCCCAGTCTCAAACCTCTGCTCTCTGCAACAGTCCTACTGAACATTAGTCTGAAAACTCTTCTCTCTGCAAGGATCCTTGTGCACCACAGTCTCTAAACTCTGCTTTCTGAAACAGTTATTCTGCAACTCAGTCTCCAACGTCTGCCCTCTGTAACAGTCCTTCTGGACCCCAGGCTCCATCCTCTGCAATCCGTAAGATCCTTTTACATGCCAGTTTCCTAACTCTGCTCTCTGTAACATTCCTTTTTCACCCCAGTGTCCAACCTCTTCTCTCTGCAACGGTCCGTGTGCACGACAGTCTCAAACCTCTGTTCTCGGCAACAGTCCTTCTTCTCCCCAGTCTCCAAACTCTGCTCTGGATATCATTTCTTCTGCACCTCAGTCTCCAACCTCTGCTTTATGTAACACCTTTCTCCAACCCAGTTTCCAAACTCTGCTAACTGTAACAGTCCTTCTGCACCCCAGTCTCAAACCTCTGCTCTGTGCAACAGTTCATCTGCACCACAGTCTCCAACCTCTTTTCTCTGAAAGATTCTTCTGCACCCCAGTCTCCTAACTCTGATCTCCGTAACAGTAATTTTTCACCCCAGTATAACAACTCTTCTCACTATTACAATCCTTCTGCATCTAGTCTCCAACATCTGCTCTTTGCAAGGGTCTTTCCGCACCCCATTCTCAAACCTCTGTTGTCTGCAAGAGTCTTTCAGCATGTCAGTCTCCAACCTCTGCTCCCTGCAAAAATTCTTCTGCACCCCAGTCTCCAACAATTGCTCTCGGTAACATTTCTTCTGCACCTCAGTCTCCAACGTCTGCTCTATGTAAGATGCTCTACCACCCAGTCTCCAATCTCTGCTCTCTGTAACAGTCCTTCTGCACCCCTGTCTCCAACTTCTGCTCGGTGCAACAGTTCCTCTGCACCCCACTCTTTAACCTCTGCTCTCTGTAAGATGCTTCTGCACACGAATCTCCAAAATCTGATCTCTGTATCAGTCCTTTTTAACCCCAGTATCCAACCTATGCTTCCTGCAACAATCCTTCTGCACCCCAGTCTCCAACTTCAGCTCTCTGCAACAGTTCTTCTGCACCCCAGTCTTTAACATCTACTCTCTGAAACAGTCCTTCTGCATCCGATTTACCAACCTCTGCACTCTGCATCAGTCCTTCTGTACTGCAGTCTCAAATCTGTGCTCTCTGTAAGGTTCATTCTGAACCCAAGTCTCCAACGTCTGCTTTCTGTATCAGTCCTTCTGCACCCAAGTCTCAAACCTCTGCTCTCTGTAACAGTCCTTCTGCATCTAAGTCTTTAACATCTGCTCTCTATAACAATCCTTCTGCACCCCAGTCTCCAAACTCTGCTCTCTGCAACGATCCTTCTGCACACCAGTCTCCAACCTCTGCTCTCTGCAATAATCCTACTGCACCCCAGTCGCCAAGATCTGCACCCTGTATCAATTCTTCTTCACCGCAGTCTTGAAACTCTGCTCTACGTAATATTCGTCTGCAACCCAGTCTCCAAACTCTGCTCTCTGTAACAGCCCTTCTGTACCCATTCTCCAACCTCTGCACTCTGTAACAGCCTTCTGCACCCCAGTCTTTAAACTCTGTTCTCTGTATCAGTCCTTCTGCACCGCAGTCTCGAAACTCTGCTCTCTGTAACAGTCCTTCTGCATCTCAGTCTTTAACATCTGCTCTCTATAACAGTCCTTCTGCACCCCAGTCTCCAAACTCTGCTCTCTGCAACAGTCCTTCTAAACTCCAGTCTTCAATCTCTGCTCTGTGTAACAGTCGTTATGCAAAACAGTTTTTAATCTCTGCTCTCTGCAAGGATCCTTCTGTATCCCAGTCTCCAACATCAGCTCTTTGCAACCGTCCTTCTGACCCCAAGTCTCCAACCTCTGCTCTCTGCAAGGATCCTTCTGCACACCAGTCTCCAACCTCTGCTCTCTGCAATAATTTTACTGCACCCCAGTTGCCAACCTCTGCTCTCTGTAACAATCCTTCTGCACCACAGTCTCCAAACTCTGCTCTACATAATATTCTTCTGCAACCCAGTCTCCAACCTCTGCTCTCTGTAACAATCCTTGTGCATCTCAGTATCAAATCCCTGTATTGTGCAACGTTACTTCTGCACCTCAGTATCCAACATCTACTCTCTGTATCAGTCTTTCTGCACCTGATTCTTCAACCTCTGCTCTCTGTAGGATCCTTCTCCAACCCAGTCTCCAAACTCTGCTCTCTGTAAAAATCCGTCTGCACACAAGTCACCAACCTCTGCTCTCTGCACCGATCCTTCTTCACGCCAGTCTCCAACCTCTGCTCTCTGCAACAGTCCTTCTGCACACCAGTCTCCAACATTTGCTCTCTGCAACAGTCCTTCAGCAACTCAGTCTAAAAACTCTTTTCTTTGCAAAAATTCTTCTGCACCTCAGTCTACTACCTCTGCTCTCTTAAGACTTTTCTGCAACCCAGTCTCCAAACTCTGCTCTCTGTAACAGTCCTTCTGCAGAATAGTTTCCAACCTCTGCTCTCTGTAACAGGATTTTTGCAACCCAGTCTCGAATCTGCTTTCTGTAACAGGCCTTCAGATACCCAGTGTCCACCCTCTTCTCTTTGCAATGATTATTCTCCACCCCAGCCTCCAACCTCTGCTCTCGGCAACAGTCCTTCTGCACCCTCGTGACCAACCTCTGCTCTCTGTAACTGTCCTTCTGCACCTCAGTCTCCAAACTCTGCTCTCTGTAACAGTCCATCTGCACCTCAGTCTCTAAAATTTGCTCTCTGCAATGATTTTTCTGGACCCCCGTCTCCAACTTCTGCTCTGTGCAACAGTCCTTTGCACCACAGTCTCCAGACTCTGCTCTCCGTAAGATCCTTCTGCACTCCAGTTTCCAAACTCTTCTCTCTATAACATTTCTTCTTCACCCCAGTCTCAAACTTTTGTCGTCTGCAACAGTCCTGCTGCTTTCTAGTCTCCGAGATCTGCTCTGTGTAACAGTCCTTTTGTACAGCAGTCTCCAAACTCTCTTGACTGTAACGGTCCTTCTACACCCCAATTTCCAACCTCTGCTTTCTGTAACAGTCTTTCTGCACCTCAGTCTCAAACCTGTGCTCTCTGTAACATTCCTTCTGCACCCCAGTCTCCAACCTCTGCTCTCTTCATTGGTACCACTTAACCCCAGTCTCCAACCTTGTTCTCTACAACAGTCCTTCTGTACTGCAGTCTCCAACCTCTGTTCTCTTTAAGGGTCCTTTTGCAACCCAGTCTCCCACCTCTACTTTCTATATCAGTTCTTCTGCACCACAGTCTCCAAACTCTGCTCTCTGTAACCATCATTCTGCACCTCCCTCTGCAACCTCTGCTCTCTGAAACAGTCCTTCTGCAACCAGTCTTCAAACTCTGCTCTCTGCAAGAGTCCTTCTGCACCCCAGTCTCCATCCTCTGCTCTCTGCAACAGTCAATCTCAACCCCAGTCTCCAACCTCTGCTCCCTGTAAGGGACCTTCTGCACCACAGTCTTGAAACTCTGCTTTCTGTATCAGATCTTCTGCAACCCAGTCTCCAACCTGTGCTCTCTGTAACAGTCTTTCTGCACCTCAGACTCCAACTTTTGCTCTCTGCTACAGTCCTTCAGCGCCTCAATCTCCAACATCTTCTCTCTGCCACAGTCCTTCTGCACCTCAGTGTCAAAACTCTGCTCTCTGTAAGATCCTTCTGAAACCCAGTCTCCAACCTCTTCTTTCTGCAGTGGTCCTTCTGTAAACCAGTCTCCAACCTTTGCTCTCTACAACAGTCATTCTGCACCCCAGTCTCCAACGTCTGCTCTCTGTAAGAGTCTTTCAGTCTCCAACCTCTGTTCTCTGTATGGGTCCTTCTGCACCCCAGTCTTAAACCTCTGCTTTCTGTATCAGTCCTTCTACACTGCAGTCTCTAAACACTGCTCTATCCAACGATCCTTCTGCACCTCAGTTTCCAACCTCTGCTCTCTCTTACAGTCCTTCTGTTCCTCATTCTCCAACCTCTGCTCTCAGTAAGATTCTATTGCAACCCAGTCTCCAAACTTTGATCTCTGTAACTGTCCTTCTGAACCCCAGTCTTCAAGAACTGCTCTGTGTAACAGGCCTTCTTCACCCCAGTCTCCAACCTCTTCTGTATGTTAAAGGCCTTTTGCCCCAAGACTCCAAACTCTTCTCTCTTCAATGATCCTTCTCCACCACAGTCTCCAACCTCTGCTATCAGGAACAGTCCTTCTGCACCCCTGTCTCCAACCTCTGCTCTCTGTAACACTCCTCTGTACCCCAGTCTCCTAACTTTGCTCTCTGCAACAGTTTTTCTGCACCTCAGTCTTTAATCTGTGCTCTCTGTAAAAGTCCTTCTGCACCCCAGTCTCCAACCTGTGCTCTCAGTAAAAAGTCCTTCTGCACCACAGTCTCCAACCTCTGCTCTCTCTAACAATTCTTCTGAACCCCAGTCTCCAAACTCTGCTCTCTGCAACGATCCTTCTGCACACCAGTCTCCAAAGTCTGCTCTCTGTAACAGTTTTTCTGCACCCCAGTCTTCAAAATATGCTTTCTGTAACCGTCTTCTGCATCTCAGTCTCCATCCTCTGCTCTATGCAACAGTTCTTCTTCACCCAAGTCTCCAACATCTGCTCTCCGAAAAAGTCCTTCTAAACCCTAGTCTCTAACCTCTGCTCTCTGTAACAGTCCTTCTACACCCCATTCTCCATACTCTGCTCACCCCAAGAATACCTCTGCACTCCAGTCTTTTTCCTCTGCTCTCTGCAACTTTCCTTTTTGCACCCCAGTCTCTAGCATCTGCTCTCTCTAACAGTCCTTCTCCACCCTAGTCTCCAAACTCTGCTCTCTGTAACAGTCCTTCTGGATCCCAATCTCCAACCTCTACTCTCTGCAACAGTCCTTTTGACACCCCAGTGTAAAACCTCTGCTCTCAGCAAAAGTTTTTCTGCACCCCAGTATCCAACCTCTTTTCTCTGTAACGATCCTTCTGCACCTCAGTCTCCACCCTCTGCTCTATGCAAGGGTTCTTCTGCCCCTCAGTCTTCAAACTTTGCTCTCTGTAAGATCCTTCTGCACCCCAGTCTCCAAACTCTGCTCTGTAACAGGCCTTCTGCACCCCAGTCTCCAACCTCTGCTCTCTGTATCAGTCCATCTGCACCCAAGTCTCCAGCCTCTGCTCTCTGCAACCATCCTTCTGCACCCCAGTCTCCAACCTCTACTCGCTGCAACAGTCCTTGTGCAACCCAGTCTCCAACCTCTGCTCTCTGCAACAGTTCTTCTGTACCTCAATCTTCAATCTCTGCTCTATGCAACAATCCTTCTGTGCACAAGTCTCTAACATCTGCTCTCTTAAACAGTCCTTCTACACCCCAGTCTCCAAACTCTGCTCTCGTAACAGTCTTTCTGTACCTCTGTCTCCTACCTCTGCTCTCTGTAAGACCCTTCTGAAACCCAGTCTGCAAACTCTTCTCTCTGTAACTGTCCTTCTGCACCACAGTCTCCAACCTCTGCTCTTTGTAACAGGCCTTCTGCATCCCAGCCTCCAAACTCTGCTCTCTGTAAGAGGCCTTGTGCACCCCAGTCTCCAACCTCTACTCTCTGCAACGATCTTTCTGCACCCCAGTCTCCTACCTCTTCTCTCTGAAACAGTCCTTGTGCACTCCAGTCTCCTACCTCTGCTCTCTGTAAGATCCTTCTGCACACCAGTCTCCAACCCCTGCTCGCTGTAACTGTTTTTCTGAAACCTATCTCCAAACTCTGCTCTCTGCAACGGTCCTTCTGCACCACAGTTTCCAAACTCTGTTTTCTGCAACAGTCTTTCTACAGCCCAGTCTCCAAACTCTGCTCTCTGTGTCAGTCCATCTACACCCCAGTCTCCAAACTGTGCTCTCTGCAACGATTCTTCTGCACCCCAGTCTCATACCTGTGCTCGCTGTAACAGTCCTTGTGTAACCCAGTCTACAACATCTTCTCTCTGCAACAGTTCTTGTGTACCTCAGTCTGAAATCCATACTCTCTGCAATAATCCTTCTGCACCCAGTCTCCAACCTCTGCTCTTAGTAACAGTCCTTCTGTACCTCAGTCTCCAAACTCTGCTCTCTGTATGACCCTTCGGAAACCCAGTATTCAAACTCTGCTGTCTGTAACAGTCCTTCTGCACCCAGTCTCTAAACTCTGCTCTCTGTAATAGGCCTTCTGTATCCCAGTCTCCAAACTCTGCTCTCTGTAAGAGGCCTTCAGAACCCCAGTCTCCAACTTCTACTCTCTGCAATGATATTCTGCACCCCAGTCTCCAACCTCTGCTCTCTACAACAGTCCTTTTGCACCCCACTCTCCAACATCTGCTCTCTGTAAGATCTTTTTGCACACCAGTCTCCAACCTCTGCTCACTGTAACTGTCCTTCTGTACCGGATTCTCCAACCATTGCCCTCTGTAACAGTCCTTCTGCACCCCAGTCTCCAACATCTGCTTTCTCTATCAGTCCTTCTGCACCCCAGTCTCCAACCTCTGCTCTCTGCAATATTCCTTCTGCACGCCAGTCTCCAAACTCTGATCTTTGTAATGATCCTTCTGCACCGCAGTCTCAAACCTCTGCTCTTCACAATGATCCTTCTGCAACTCGGTCTCCAAGCTCTGCTCTCTGCAAAGATCCTTTGGCATGGCAGTCTCAAACCTCTTCTCGCTGCAAAAGTCCTTGTGAACCCCAGTCTCCAACATCTGCTCTCTGAAACAGTTTTTCTGTACATCAGTCTGAAAACTCTGCTCTCTGCAATAATCCATCTGACCACCAGTCTTCAACCTCTACTCTCTGTAAAAGTCCTTCTGAACCTCATTCTCCAATCTCTGCCCTATGCAACAGTCCTTCTGCACCCAAGTCTCCAACATCTGCTCTCTGAAACAGTCCTTCGACAACCCAGTCTTCAACCTCTGCTCTCTGCAACAGTTCTTCTACACCCCAGTCTCCATATTGTGATCGCCCCAACGATACTTCTGCACCCCAATCTCCAACATCTGTTCTCTACATCAGTTCTTCTGCACCCCAGTCTCCAACTTCTGCTCTCTGTAACAGTCCTTCTGTACCGCAGTCTGCAACCTCTGTTCTCCGTTAGGGTTTTTAGGCACCCCAGTACCCAACATCTGCTTTCTGTATCAGTGGTTTTGCACCATAGTCTCCGAACTCTGCCCTTTGTAACAGTCCTTCTGCAACTCAGTCTGCAACGTCTGCTCTCTGAAACAGTCCTTCTGCACCACACTCTCCATCCTCTGCTCTATGCAACAGTCCTTTTGCACCCCAGTCTCCAACATCTGCTCTCTGCAACAGTCATTCTCCACCCAAGTCTCCAAACTCTGCTCTCTGTAATAGTCCTTCTGTACTGCATTATCCAACTTCTGCTCTCTTTAAGGGTACTTCTGCACCCGAGTCTCCTACCTCTGCTTCCTGTATCAGTCCTTCTGAATCACAGTCTCCAAACTGTGCTATGTGTAACTGTCCTTCTGCACCTTAGTCTCCAACCTCTACTCTCTGAAACAGTCCTTCTACATCCCAGTGTAAAAACTCTGCTCTCTGCAACAGTCCTTCTGCATCCCAGTCTCCATCCTCTGCTCTCTGTAACAATCCTTCTGCACCTCAGTATCCAACCTCTGCTCTCTACAACGGTTTTTCTGGACCTCTGTCTCCAACCTCTACTCTAATTAACAGTGTTTCTGCGCCTCAGTCTACAAATCTGCACTCTGTAAGATCCTTCTGCAACCCAGTCTCTAAATTCTGCTCTCTTTAGAAGGCCTTCTGCACCCCAGACTCCAAACTCTGCTGTCTCTATCAGTCAATCTGCACCCCTTTCTCTACCCTCTGCTCGCTGCAACAGTCCTTGTGCAACCCAGTCTACAACATCTGCTCTCTGCATCAGTTCTTTTGTATCTCAGTCTGAAAACTCTACTCTCTGCAATAATCCTTCTGCACCCCATCTCCAACCTCTGCTCTCTGTAACAGTCCTTCTGTACCTCAGGCTCCAAACTCATCTCTCTGTAAGACCCTTCTGAAACCCAATGTGAAACTCTGCTCTCTGTGACAGTCCTTCTGCACCCCAGTCTCCAACCTGTGCTCTCTGTAACAGGCCTTCTGCACTCCACTCTCCAACCTCTGCTCTCTGTAAGAGGCCTTCTGCACCACAGTCTCCAACCTCTGCTCTCTGTGAAATCCTTCTGCACACCAGTCTCCAACCGCTGCAAACTATAACAGTTCTTCTTCAACCTAGTCTCCAAACTCTGCTCTCTGTAACAATAATTCTGCACCTCAGTCTCCAACCTCTGCTCTCTGCAAGGGTCCTTCTGCACCCCAGTCTCTAAACTCTGTTTTGTGCAACAGTCTTCTGCACCCCAGTCTCCAACCTATGGTCTCCATAACAGTCCTTCTGTACTAGATTCTCCAACATTTTCTCTCTGTAACGGTCCTTCTGCACACCAGTCTTCAACATCTGATTTCTCTATAAGTCCTTCTGCACCCCAGTGTCCAACCTCTGCTTTCTGACAGTCCTTCTGCATCCAAGTCTCCAACCTCTGCTCACTGCAACATTCCTTCTGCACCCCAGTCTCCAAACTCTGCTCTCTTTAATGATCCTTCTGCACCCCAGTCTCGAACCTCGGCTGTTCACAATGATCCTTCCGCACCTCAGTGTCCAAACTTTTCTCTCTGCAAAGATCTTTTGGCAACCCAGTCTCCAAACTCTGCTCGCTGCAAAAGTCCTTGTGAACCCCAGTCTCCAACATCTGCTCTCTGCAAAAGTTCTTCTGTACCTACGTCTGAAAATTCTGCTCTCTGCAATAATCCATCTGCACCCAAGTCTCTAACCTCTACTCTCTGTAACAGTCCTTCTGTACCTCAGTCTCCAATCTCTGCTCTATGCAACAGTCCTTCTGCACCCAAGTCTCCAACATCTGCTCTCTGAAACAGTCCTTTGACACCCCAGTCTCCAAACTCTGCTCTCTGTAACAGTCCTTCTACACCCCAGTCTCCATACTCTGCTCGCCCAACTGATCCTTCTGCACCCCAGTCTCCAACGTCTGCTCTCTACAACAGTCCTTCTACACTCCAGTCTCCAACCTCTGCTCTCTGCCACAGTCCTTCTATACCCCAGTCTCCATACTCTGCTCGACCAAAGGATCCGTCTGCACCACAGGCTTCAACCTCTGTTCTCTACATCAGTTCTTCTGCACGCCAGTCTCCAACCTCTTCTCTCGGTACCAGTCCTTCTGTACCGCAGTCTCCAACCTCTGTTCTCCATAAGGGTCCTTATGCACCCCAGTATCCAACCTCTGCTTTCTGTATCAGTCGTTGTGCACCACAGTCTCCAAACTCTGCGGTCTGTAAGAGTCCTTCTGCAACTCAGTCTGCAACCTCTGCTTTCTGCAACAGTCCTGGTGCATCCCAGTTTCCATCCTCTGCTCTCTGCAACATTCCTTCTGCACCCCAGTCTCCAACATATGCTATCTGCAACAGTCATTCTCCACCCCAGTCTCCAAACTCTGCTCTCTGTAAGAGTCCTTCTGTACTGCATTCTAGAAACTCTGCTCTCTGTAAGGATACTTCTGCACCCGAATCTCCAAACTGTGCTTTCTGTATCAGTCCTTCTGCACTCCAGTCTCCAACCTCTGCTCTTTGTAACTGTTTTTCTTCACCTTAGTCTCCAACGTCTTCTCTCTGCTACAGTTCTTCTAAAACCCAGTCTCCATCATCTGCTCTCTGCAACAGTCCTTCTGCACCTCAGTCTCCAAACTCTGCTCTTTGTAAGAGTACTTCTGTACTAAAGACTCCAACCTCTGCTCTCTCTAACGGTACTCTTGTACCCCAGTCTTCAATCTCTGAATTTGGAATCATTTCTTCTGCACCCCTGTCTCAATCCTCTGCTCTATAACAGTCCTTCTGCACCTCAGTCTCCAACCTCTTCTCTCTGCAACAGTTCCTTCTGTACCCAAATCTCCAACTTCTGCTCTATGCACAAGTCCTTCTGCACCCTAGTATCCAAACTCTGCTCTCTGTAACAATCCTTCTGCACCCCAGTCTCCAAATTCTGCTCTCTGCAGCAGTCCTTCTTCAACTCAGTCTCCAACCTCTGCTCACTGTAATATGCTTCTGTACCCCAGTCTCAAAACTCTGCTCTCTGTTACAATCCTTCTGCACCTCAGTCTCAAACCTCTGCTCTCTGTAATTGTCCTTCTGCAACCCCGTCTTAAATATCTGTTCTTGCAACAGTCCTTCCGCTTCCCAGTCTCCAATCTCTGCAATCTGTAAAAGTCCTTTTGTACCCCAGTCTCCAATCTCTGCTCTCTGTAACAGTCCTTCTGCACCCCAGTCTCCAACCTCTGCTTTCTGTATCAGTCCAGCACCCCAGTCTCCAACCTTTGCTCTCTGTAACGGTCCATCTGAACCTCAGTATCTATCCTTGCTCTCTGCAACAGTCCTCTGCAACCCAGTCTCCAACCACTGCTCTCTGCAAAAATCCTTCTGCACACCAGTCTCCAACCTCTGTTCTCTACAACAGTCCTTCTGCACCTCAGTCGCCAACCTCTGCTCTCTGTAATGGTCCTTCTGCAACCCAGTCTCAAAACTCTGCCTTCTGTATCAGTCCTTCTGCACCTCAGTCTCCAACCTCTGCTCTCTTTAACAGTCAGTCCTTCTGCACCTCAGTCTTCAAACTCTGCTCTCTGCAATTGTCCTTCTGCAGGTCAGTCTTCAAACTCAACTCTCTGTAACAGTTATTCTACATCTCAGTCTCCAAATTCTACTCTCTGTAAAATCCTTTTGCAAACTGATCACTAAACTCTGCTCTCTGTAACAGTACTTCTGCACCGCTTTTCAAAACTCTGCTGTCTGAAAAGGCTTTCTGTACCCCAGTCTCCAACATCTACTCTCTGGAACAGTCCATATGCACACAAGTCTCCAAACCCTGCTCTCTGCCACAGTCATTTTGCACCCCAGTCTCTAACATCTGCTCTCTACATTAGTCTTTCTGCACTTCAGTCTGAAAACTCTGCTCTCTGCCACGATCCTTCTGCACCCCAGTATCCAACCTGTGTTTTCTGCAACAGTCTTTCTGCACCGCAGTCTCCAAACTCTGATCTCTATAACAGTTCTTCTGTACCGCAGTCTCCAACCTCTTCTCTGTAATGGTCCTTCTGCACCCCAGTCTCCAAACTCTGCTTTCTGTATCAGTCCTTCTGAACAAAAGGCTCCAACCTCTCCTCTCTGTAACAGTCCTTCTGCACCTAAGTCTCCAACCTCTGCTCTATGCAACAGTCTTTCTGCAACCCAGTCTCCAACCTCTGCTGTCTGCAAGAATCATTCTGCACCCCAGTATCCAACATCTGTTTTCTGTATCAGTCCTGGACCACAGTCTAAAAATATGCTCTCTGTAACAGTCCTTCTGAACCTCAGTCTTTAACCTCTGCTCTCTGCAACAATCCTTCTTCACCCAAGTCTCTAATGTCTGCTCTCTGCCACAGTCTCCTGCATCTCAGACTCCAACCTCTGCTCACTGTAAGATTCTTCTGCACCCCAGTCTCCAACCTCTGCTCTCTTCAACGGTCCTTCTGCACCCCAGTCTCCAACCTCTGTTCTCTGCATCAGTCCTTCTGCACCACAGTCTCCAACATCTACTCTCTGCAACAGTTCTTTTCCACCCCAGTCTCCAACCTCTGCTCTCTGTAACAGTCCTTCTGTACTGTAGTCTTGAACACTGCTCTCTGTAAGGGTTTTACTGGAGCCCAATCTCCTACCTCTCCTAACTGCAACAGTCCTTCTACACCCCAGTCTAAAACCTCTGCTCTCTGCAACAGTCTTTTGCACCCCAGTCTCCAACCTCTGCTCTCTGTATCAATCCTTCTCAACCTCAGTCTCCAAGCTCTGCTCTCTGCAACGATCCTTCTGCAACTCAGTCTCCAAATTATACTCTATGTAACAGTGCTTCTGCACCTCAGTCTCCAACCTCTGCTCTCTGTAAAATCCTTCTGCAACCAAATCTCCAAACTCTGCTCTCTGTAACAGTCATCGTGCACCCCAGTCTCGAAACTTTGTTCTCTGTAAGAGGCTTTCTTCACCCCAGTCTCCAAACTCTGCTCCTGTATCTGTCCTTCTGGACCCCAGTCTCCAACCTCTGCTCTCTACAACAATCCATCTGCACCCTGTCTCCAAGCTATGCTCGCTGCAGCAGTCCATGTGCACCCAGTCTCCAACATCTGCTCTCGCAACAGATCTTCTGTACCTCAGTCTGAAAACTCTGCTCTCTTCAACAATCCTTCTGCACCCCAGTCTCCAAATTCTGCTCTCTGCAACAGTCCTTCTGCACCCCAGTCTCCAACCTCTGCTCTGTGTAAGATCATTCTGCACACCAGTCTCCAACCTCTGCTCGCTGTAACATTCCTCTGGAACTCAGTCTCCAAACTCTACTCTCTGTAACAATAATTCTGCACCTCAGTCTCCAACCTCTGCTCTCTGCAATGGTGCTTCTGCACCCTTGTCTCCAACCTCTGTTCTCTGCAACCGTCGTTTCTGCACCCAAGTCTTTATCTTCTTCTCTCTATAGCAGTCATTCTGTACTGGTGTCTCCAACCTCTGCTCTCTTTATCCGTCCTTCTGCACCCCAGTCTTTAACATCTGATTTCTCAATAAGTCCTCCTGTACGCCAGTCTCCAAACTCTTGTCTCTTTAACAGTCTTTCTGCACCTAAGTCTCCAACCTCTGGTTTCTGCAAAAGTCCTCCTACACCCCCGTCTCCACCCTCTTCTCTCTGCAAATTTCCTTCTGCACCCGAGTTTTCTAGTGTGCTCTCTGTAAAAGTCCTTCTGCCCCCCAGTCTCTAACCTCTGCTCTCTGCAATGATCTTTCTGCACCTCAGTCTCCAACTTATGCTCTCTGCAACGATCCTTCTGCACCCCAGTCTCAAACATCTGCACTCTGTAACAGTCCTTCTACACCTCAGTCTCCAAATTCTGCTCTCTGCAACAGTCTTTTTGAACCCCAATCTTCAACATCTGCTCTATACAAAAGTCCTTCTATACCCCAGTCTCCAACCTCTGCTCTCTTAAACAGTCTTTCTGCACCCCACTCTCCAAACTCTGCTCTCTGTAACAGTTTTTCTGCACCCCAGTCTTTAACATCTACTCTCTGAAACAGTCCTACTGCATCCCATTCTCCCACCTCTGCACTCAGCAACAGTCCTTCTGTACCCTGGTCTCCAAACTCTGCTCTCTGTAACAGTCCTTCTGTACTGTAGTCTCCAACTTCTGTTCTCTGTAAGGTTTATTCTCGAAACAAGTCTCCAACCACTGCTCTCTGCAATAATCCTACTGCGCCACAGTCGCCAATCTCCGCTATCGGTAACAATCCTTCTGCATCTCAGTCTTTAACATCTGCTCTCTGTAACAGTCGTTCTGCACCCCAGTCTCCAAACTCTGCTCTCTGCAGCAGTCCTTCTACAATCCAGTCTTCAACCTCTGCTCTGTGTAACAGTCCTTCTGCAACCCAGTTTCCAATCTCTGCTCTCTGCAATGATCATTCTGCATCCCAGTCTGCAACATCTGCTCTCTGCAATCGTCCTTCTGCACCCAAGTCTCCATCCTCTGCTCTCTGCAAGGATCCTTCTGCACACCAGTCTCCAACCTCTGCTCTCTGCAATAATCCTACTTCACCCAATGGCCAACCTCTGCTCTCTGTAACAATTCTTCGGCACAACAGTCTCCATACTCTGCTCTACGTAATATTTTTCTGTAACCCAGTTTCCAATCTCTGCTCTCTGCAACGATCCTTCTGCATCCCCATCTTCAACATCTGCTCTCTGCAACCGTCCTTCTGCAACCCAGTCTCGAAACTCTGCTCTCTGTAGCAGGCTTTCTGCACCCCAGTCTCCAAACTCTGCTCTCTGAAATAGTCCTTCTGCACGACAGACTCAAACCTCTGCACATTTTAACGGTCCTTCTGCCACCCCAGGCTCCCACCTCAGCTTTCTGTATCATAATTCTTTAAAACCAATCTCCAACGTCTACTCTGTGTAACAGTCCTTCTTCATCTCAGTCTCCAAACTCTGCTGTCTGCAACAGTCCTTCTGCACCCAAGTCTCAGAACTTTGCTTTCTGCAACATTCCTTCTGCACCCCAGGGTATAACCTGGTCTCTCTGTAACAGTCCTTCTGCACCCCAGTCTCACACCTCTGCTCTCTGTAACGATCCTTCTGCAGCCCAGTTTCCACCTCGGCTCTCTGCAATGATTCTTCTGCAACGCAGTCTCCAACTTCTGCTGTCATCAATGATCCTTCTGCACCTCACTCTTCAAACTCTGCTCTCTGTAACAGTTTTTCTGCACCTCAGTCTCAAATCTCTGCTCTCTGAAACTGTCTTTCTGCACGCCAGTCTCCAACCTCTGCTCTCTGCAATGATCCTTCTGCACCCCAGTCTCCAACGTCTTCTCTCCTTAACACTCCTTCTGCACCCCAGTCTCCAACCTCTGTTCTCTGTAAGGTCCTTCGGCACCCCAGTTTCCAACCTCTGCTCTCTGTAACATTCCTTCTCCAACTCAGTCTCCAACGTTTGCTTTCTTCAACGGTCCTGCTGCAACCCAGTCTCCAACCTCTGTTCTCTGAAACAGTCCTTCTGCTCCCCAATTTCCAATCTCTGCTCTCTGTAACAGTCCTTCTGTTTTGCAGTCTCCAACTTCCGCACTCTGTAATGGTCCTTCTGCACCCTAGTCTCCAACCTCTGCTTTCTGTATTAGTCCTTCTGCACCACAGTCTCCAAACTCTGCTCTCTGTTACCGTCCTTCTGCACCTCAATCTCTAAACTCTGCTTTCTGTAAGATCCTTCTGCAACCAAGTCTCCAAACTCTGCTCTCCGAAACAGTCCTTCTGCACACCAGTCTCCAACCTCTGCTCTCTGCAACGATCTTTCTGCACCCCATTCTCCAACCTCTGTTGTCTGCAAGAGTCTCTCAGCATGTCAGGCTCCAACACCTGCTCCCTGCAAAAATCCTTCTGCACCCCCGTCTCCAGCCATTGCTCTAGGTAACATTTCGTCTTCACCTCAGTCTCCAACCTGTGCTCTATGTAAGATACTTCTGCCACACAGTCTCCAATCTCTGCTCTCGGTAACAGTCCTTCTGCACACCAGTCTCCAACCTCTGCTCTGTGCAACAGTTCCTTTGAACCCCAATCTCCAATCTCTGCTCTCTGTAAGATTCTTCTGCACCACAACCTCCAAACTCTGATCTCTGTAACAGTCCTTTTTCACCCCAGTCTGAAACCTCTGCTCCCTGCAACAATTTTTCTGCACCCCAGTCTCCCAACTTCTGCTCTCTGCAACAGTTTTTCTGCACCCCAGTCATTAACATCTACTCTCTGAAACAGTCCTACTGCATCCCATTCTCCCACCTCTGCACTCTGCAACAGTCCTTCTGTACCCTGGTCTCCAAACTCTGCTCTCTGTAACAGTCCTTCTGTACTGTAGTCTCCAACCTCTGCTCTCTATAAGGTTTATTCTCGAAACAAGTCTCCAACCTCTGCTCTCTGCAATAATCCTACTGCGCCACAGTCGCCAGTCTCGGCTCTCTGTAACAATCCTTCTGCATCTCAGTCTTTAACATCTGCTCTCTGTAAAAGTCGTTCTGCACCCCAGTCTCCAAACTCTGCTCTCTGCAGCAGTCCTTATACAATCCAGTCTTCAACCTCTGCTCTGTGTAACAATCCTTCTGCAACCCAGTTTCCAATCTCTGCTCTCTGCAACGATCCTTCTGCATCCCAGTCTGCAACATCTGCTCTCTGCAACCGTCCTTCTGCACCCAAGTCTCCATCCTCTGCTCTCTGCAAGGATCCTTCTGCACACCAGTCTCCAACCTCTGCTCTCTGCAATAATCCTACTGCACCCCAGTCGCCAACCTCTGCTTCTGTAACAATCCTTCTGCACAACAGTCCTCCAAACTCTGCTCTACATAATATTCTTCTGTAATCCAGTTTCCAATCTCTGCTCTCTGCAACGATCCTTCTGCATCCCAGTCTGCAACATCTGCTCTCTGCAATCGTCCTTCTGCACCCAAGTCTCCATCCTCTGCTCTCTGCAAGGATCCTTCTGCACACCAGTCTCCAACCTCTGCTCTCTGCAATAATCCTACTGCACCCCTGCCGCCGACCTCTGCTCTCTGTAACAATCCTTCTGCAAAACAGTCTCCAAACTCTGCTCTACGTAATATTCTTCTGTAAACCAGTTTCCAATCTCTGCTCTCTGCAATGATCCTTCTGCAATCACCGTCTTCAACATCTGCTCTCTGCAACCGTCCTCTGCACCCAAGTCTCCAACCTCTGCTCTCTGCAACGATCCTTCTGCACACCAGTCTCCAACCTCTGCTCTCTGTAACAATCCTTCTGCACCACAGTCTCGAAACTCTGCTCAATAACATTCTTCTGCAACCCAGTCTTCAAACTCTGCTCTCTGTAACAGCCTTTCTGTACCCAGTCTCCAACCTCTGTTCTCTGTAACAGCCTTCTGCACCCCAGTCTCCAAACTCTGCTCTCAGTATCAGTCCTTCTGCACCCCAGTCTCTAAACTCTGCTATCTTTAACAGTCTTTCCGCATCTCAGTCTTTTAACTCTACTCTCTGCAACAGTTCTTCTGCACACCATTCCCTAACGTCTGCACTCTGAAACAGTTCTTCTCCACTCAGTCTTCAACCTCTGGTCTCTGTAACAGTCCTCCTGTATTGCAGCCTCCAAACTCTGCTTTCTGTAATGGTCCTTCTGAACGTCATACCTCAACCTCTGCTTTATGTGTCAGTCCTTCTGCACCCTAGTCTCCAACCTCTGCTATCTGCAACAGTCTTTCTGAACCTCAGTCTCCAAATTCTACTCTCTGCAAAAGTCCTTCTGCACCCATGTCTCCAAAACCTGTTGTCTGCAACAGTCTTTCTTCACCCCAGTTTCCAACTCTGCTATCTGGAACAGTCCTTCTGCATTCCAGTCTCTAAACTCTGCTCTCTGCAACAGTCCTTCTACACTTCAGTCTTCAACCTCTGCTCTGTGTAACAGTCCCTCTGAAACCCAGTTTCCAATCACTTCTCTCTGCAATGATCCTTCTGCATCCCAGTCTCCAACATCTGCTCTCTGCAAGCGTCCTTCTACACCCAAGTCTCCAAACTCTGCTCTATGTAATATTCTTCTGCAACCCAGTCTCCAAACTCTGCTCTCTGTAACAGCCTTTCTTCACCCAGTCTCCAACCTATGCTCTCTGTAACAGCTTTCTGCACCCCAGTCTCCAAACTGTGCTCTCTGCATCAGTCCTTTTGCACCTTAGTTTCCATACTTTGCTCTCTTTAACAGTCTTTCTGCATCTCAGTCTCCTACCTCTACTCTCTGCAACAGTTCTTCTGCACACCAGTCTCCAACGTCTGCACTCTGAAACAGTTCTTCTCCACTCCAGTCTCCAACCTCTGCTCTCTGTAACAGTCCTCCTGTACTGCAGTCTGCAAACACTGCTGTCTGTAATGGTCCTTCTGCACCTCAGACCCCAAGCTCTGCTTTCTGTGTCGGTCCTTCTGCACCCCACTGACCAACCTCTGCAATCTACAAGTCTTCTGCCCCTCAGTCTCCAAATTCTACTCTCTGCAAAAGTCCTTCTGCACCCATATCACCAACACCTGCTCCCTGCAACAGTCCTTCTTCACCCCATTTTCCAACTTCTGCTATCTGCAACAGTCCTTCTGCACACCAGTCTCCAAACTCTGTTCTCTGTAACAGTCCTTCTGCACCTCAGTCTCCAAATTCTGCTCTCTGCAACAGTCCTTCTTCACCCCAGTTTCCAACATCTGCTATCTGCATCAGTCCTTCTGCACACCAGTCTCTAAACTCTGCTCTCTGTAACAGTCCTTCTGCACCTCATTCTCCGAAATCTGCTCTCTGCAACAGTCCTTCTGCACCCAAGTCTCTAACCTGTGCTCTCTGCAACAGTTCTTCTACACCCCAGTCTTCCAACTCTGCTCTGTGTATCAGTTCTTCTGCACCCCAGTCCCCAACCTCTTCTGTCTGTAACAGTCCTTCTGCACCATATTCTCTAACCTCTGCTCTCTGTTACAGTCTTTGTATACCTATCTCTCCAACATCTGCTCTCTGTAACGATCCCTCTGCACCCCAATTTCCAACCTCTGCTTTCTGTAACAGTCCTTCTGCACCTCATTCACCAAACTCTGCTCTCTGTAAGCGTCCTTCTGCACCTCAGTCTCCATCCTCTCCTCTCTGTAACAGTCCTTCTGCACCTCAGTCTGAAACCTCTGCTCTCTGTACGATTCTTCTGCACCCCAGTCTCCAACCACTGCTCTCTGTAACAGTCGTCCTGCACCTCAGTCACCAACCTCTGCTCTCTGTAAGATCCTTCTGCAACCCAGCCTCAAAATTCTGCTCTCTATAACAGTCCTTCTGCAACCCAGCCTCAAAATTCTCCTCTCTATAACAGTCCTTCTGCAACCCAGTCTCGAAAATCTGCTCTCTGTAGCAGGCCTTCTGCAACCCAGTCTCCAAACTCTGCTCTCTGAAACAGTCCTTCTGCACGACAGTCTCAAACCTCTGCACATTTTAACGGTCCTTCTGCACCCCAGGCTCCCACCTCAGTTTTCTGTATCATAATTCTTCAAACCATCTCCAACGTATAGTGTGTGTAACAGTCCTTCTTCATCTCAGTCTCCAAACTCTGCTGTCTGCAACAGTCCTTCTGCACCCAAGTCTCAGAACTTTGTTTTCTGCAGCATTCTTTCTGCACCCCCAGGGTTTAACCTGTTCTCTCTGCAACAGTCCTTCTGCACCTCAGTCTGAAAACTCTACTCTCTGTAAGGATCCTTGTGCACCTCAGTCTCGAAACTCTGCTTTCTGTAAGATCCTTCTGCAACCAAGTCTCCAAACTCTGCTCTCCGTAACAGTCCTTCTGCACACCAGTCTCCAAACTCTGCTCTCTGCAACGATCCTTCTCCACCCCAGTTTCCAACCTCTGCTCTCTGCAACGGTCCTTCTGCACGACAGTCTCCAACCTCTGGTCTTGGCAACAGTCCTTCTGCACACCCGTCTCCCACCATTTCTCTCGGTAACATTTCGTCTGCACCTCAGTCTCCAACCTCTGCTCTCTGTAAGATATTTCTGCCACACCGTCTCCAATGTCTGCTCTCTGTAACAGTCCCTTTTCACCCCAGTCTGAAACCTCTGCTCCCTGCAACAATTTTTCTTCACCCAAATTCCAAATTCTGCTCTCTGCAACAGTTTTTCTGCACCCCAGTCTTTAACATCTACTCTCTGAAACAGTACTACTGCATCCCATTCTCCCACTTCTGCACTCTGCAATAGTCCTTCTGTACCCTGGTCTCCAAACTCTGCTCTCTGTAACAGTCCTTCTGTACTGCAGTCTCCAACCTCTGCTCTCTGTAAGGTTTATTCTCGAAACAAGTCTCTAACCTCTGCTTTCTGTATCAGTCCTTCTGCACCCCAGTCTCGAACCTCTGCTCTCTGTAACAGTTTTTCTGCATCTCAGTCTTTAACATCTGCTCTCTGTAACAGTCCTTCTGCATCCCCGTCTCCAATCTCTGCTTTCTGCAACAGTCCTTCTACACTCCAGCCTTCAACCTCTGCTCTGTGTAACAGTGCTTCTGCAACCCAGTTTCCAATCTCTGCTCTCTGCAACGATCCTTCTGCACCCCATTCTCCAACCTCTGTTGTCTGCAAGAGTCTCTCAGCATGTCAGTCTCCAAATCCTGCTCCCTGCAAAAATTCTCCTGCACCCCTGTCTCCAACCATAGCTCTCGGTAACTTTTCGTCTGCACCTCAGTCTCCAACCTCTGCTCTATGTAAGATACTTCTGCCACACGGTCTCCAATCTCTGCTCTCGGTAACAGTCCTTCTGCACACCAGTCTCCAACCTCTGCTCTGTGCAACAGTTCCTCTGAACCCCAATCTCCAATCTCTGCTCTCAGTAAGATTCTTCTGCACCCCAATCTCCAAACTCTGATCTTTGTAACAGTCCTTTTCACCCCAGTCTGAAACCACTTCTCCCTGCAACAATTTTTCTGCACCCCAGTCTCCAACTTCTGCTCTCTGCAACAGTTTTTCTGCACCCCAGTCTTTAACATCTACTCTCTGAAACAGTCCTACTGCATCCCATTCTCCCACCTCTGCATTCTGCAACAGTCCTTCTGTACCCTGGTCTCCAAACTCTGCTCTCTGTAACAGTCCTTCTGTACTGATGTATCCAACCTCTGCTCTCTGTAAGGTTTATTCTCGAAACAAGTCTCCAACCTCTGCTCTCTGCAATAATCCTACTGCGCCACAGTCGCCAAACTCTGCTCTTTGAAAAATCCTTCTGCATCTCAGTCTGTAACATTTGCTCTCTGTAACAGTCCTTCTACAATCCAATTTTCAACCTCTGCTCTGTGTAACAGTCCTTCTGCAACCCAGTTTCCAATCTCTGGTCTCTTCAACGATCCTTCTGCATCCCAGTCTGCAACATCTGCTCTCTGTAATTGTCCTTCTGCACCCAAGTCTCCATCCTCTGCTCTCTGCAAGGATCCTTCTGCACTCCAGTCTCCAACCTCTGCTCTCTGCAATAATCCTACTGCACCCCAGTCGCCAACCTCTGCTCTCTGTAACAATCCTTCTGCACAACAGTCTCCAAACTCTGCTCTACGTAATATTCTTCTGTAACCCAGTTTCCAATCTCTGCTCTCTGCAATGATCCTTCTGCATCCCCGTCTTCAACATCTGCTCTCTGCAACCGTCCTTCTGCAACCAAGTCTCTAACTTCTGGTCTCTGCAACGATCCTTCTGCACACCAGTCTCCAACCTCTGCTCTCTGTAACAATCCTTCTGCACCAAAGTCTCGAAACTCTGCTCTACGTAACATTCTTCTGCAACCCAGTCTCCAAACTCTGCTCTTTCTAACAGCCCTTCTGTACCCAGTCTCCAACCTCTGTTCTCTGTAACAGCCTTCTGCACCCCAGTCTCCAAAGTCTGCTCTCAGTATCAGTCCTTCTGCACCCCAGTCTCCAAACTCTGCTATCTTTAACAGTCTTTCTGCATCTCAGTTTTTTACTCTACCTTCTGCAACAGTTCTTCTGCATACCATTCCCCAACGTCTGCACTCTGAAGCAGTTCTTCTCCAGTCCAGTCTTCAACCTCTGCTCTCTGTAACAGTCCTCCTGTATTGCAGTCTCCAAACTCTGCTTACTGTATTAGTCCTTCTGTACCCCAGTCTCCAACCTCTGCTCTCTAACAGTTCTTCTGCAACTCAGTCTTTAACATCTGCTCTCTATGACAGTCCTTCTGCACCCCAGTCTCCAAACTCTGCTCTCTGCAACAGTCCTTCTACACTTTAATCTTCAAACTCTGCTCTGTGTAACAGTCATTCTGCAAACCAGTTTCCAATCTCTGCTCTCTGCAACGATTCTTCTGCATCCCAGTCTCCAACCTCTGCTCTCTGTAACAAACCTTCTGCACCACAGTCTCCAAACTCTGCTCTACATAATATTTTTCTGCAACCCACTCTCTAAACTCTGCTCTCTGTAACAGCCCTTCTGTACCCAGTGTCCAACCTCTGCACTCTGTAACAGCCTTCTGTACCCCAGTTTTCAAACTCTGCTATCTGGAACAGTCCTCCTGCATTCCAGTCTCCAAACTCTGCTCTCTGCAACAGTCCTTCTACACTCCAGTCTTCAACCTCTGCTCCGTGTAACAGTTTCTCTGCAACCCAGTTTCCAATCTCTGCTTTCTGCAACCGTCTTTGTGCATCCCAGTCTCCAGCAACTGCTCTCTGAAACCGTCCTTCTGCACCCAAGTCTCCAACCACTGCTCTCTGCAACAATCCTTCTGCACACCAGTCTCCAACCTCTGCTGTCTGCAATAATCCTACTGCACCCCAGTCGCTAACCTCTTCTCTCTGTAACAATCCTTCTGCACTGCAGTCTTCAAACTCTGCTCTACGTAATATTCTACTGCAACCCAGGCTCCAAACTCTGCTCTCTGTAACAGCCCTTCTGTACCCAGTCTCCAACCTCTGCACTCTGCAAAAGTCCTTCTGCACCCATGTATCCAACACCTGCTCTTTGCAACAGTACTTCTTCGCCCCAGTTTCCAACCTCTGCTATCTGCAACAGTCCTTCTGCACACCAGTCTCAAAACTCTGCTCTCTGTAACAGTCCTTCTGCACCTCAGTCTCCAAATTCAAGTTTCTGCAACAGTCCTTCTGCAACCAAGTCTCCACAATCTGCTCTCTGCAACAGTCCTTGTACACCCCAGTCTTCAACCTCTGCTCTGTGTAACAGTCCTTCTGCTCCCCAGTCTCCAACCTCTGCTCTATGTAACAGTCCTTCTGCACCATATTCTTCAACCACTGCTCTCTGTTAAAGTCTTTGTATACCGCAGTCTCCAACCTCTGCTCTCTGTAACAGTCCCTCTGCACCCCGCTTTCCAAACTCTGCTTTCTGTAACAGTCCTTCTGCACCTCAGTCACCAAAATCTGCTCTCTGTAACCGTTCTTCTGCATCTCAGTCTCCATCCTCTGCTCTTTGTAACAGTCTTTCTGCACCTCAGTCTGAAATCTCTGCTCTCTGCACGATCCTTCTGCACCCCAGTCTCCAACCACTTCTCTCTGTAACAGTCTTCCAGTACCTAAGTCACCAACCTCTGCTCTCTGTAAGATTCTTCTTCAACCCAGAATCAAAATTCTGCTCTCTATAACAGTACTTCTGCAACCCATCCTCAAAAGTCCGCTCTCTATAACAGTCATTCTGCAACCCAGTCTCCAAACTCTGCTCTCTGTAGCAGGCCTTCTGAAACCCAGTCTCCAAACTCTGCTCTCTGAAACAGTTCTTCTCCACAACAGTCTCCAATCTCTACTCTCTTTAACGGTCCTTCTGCACCCCAGGCTCCCACCTCAGATTTCTGTATCATAATTCTTCAACGTCTATCTGTGTAACAGTTCTTCTTCATCTCAGTCTCCAAACACTGCTCTCTGCAACAGTCCTTCTGCACCCCAGTCTCAAAACATTGCTTTCTGCAACATTCCTTCTGCACACCAGGGTTTAACCAGTTCTCTCTGTAACAGTCTTTCTGCACCCTAGTCTCCCACCTTTGCTCTCTGTAACAATCCTTCTGCAGCCCAGTCTCCACCTCTGCCCTCTGCAATGATTCTTCTGCAACTCTGTCTCCAACTTCTGCTGTCTTCAATGATCCTTCTGCACCTCACTCTTCAAAGTCTGCTCTCTGTAACAGTTTTTCTGCACCTCAGTCTCAAACCTCAGCTCTCTGCAACCGTCCTTCTGTGCCCCAGTCTCAAACCTCTCCTCTCTGCAAGGATCCTTCTGCACCCCAGTCTCCAACGTCTCCTCTCCTTAAAACTCCTTCTGCACCCCAGTCTCCAACCTCTGTTCTCTGTAAGGTCCTTCTGCACCCCAGTTTCCAAACTCTGCTCTCTGTAACATTCCTTTTCCAACCCAGTCTCCAACGTCTGCTTTCTTCAATGGTCCTGCTGCAACCCAGTCTCCAACCTCTGTTCTATGAAACAGTACTTCTGCTCCCCAATTTCCAATCTCTGCTCTTTGTAACAGTCTTTCTGTTTTGCAGTCTCCAACATCTGCACTCTGTAATGGTCCTTCTGCACCCTCGTCTCCAACCTCTGCTTTCTGTATTAGTCTTTCTGCACCACAGTCTTCAAACTTTGCTCTCTGTTACTGTCCTTCTGCACCTCAGTCTCCAAACTCTGCTTTCTGTAAAATTCTTCTGCAACCAAGTCTCCAAACTCTGCTCTCCATAACAGTCCTTCTGCACAACAGTCTCCAACCTCTGCTCTCTGCAACAGTTCTTCTGCACCCCAGTCTTTAACATCTACTCTCTGAAACAGTCCTTCTACACCTCTGTCCAAATGCAGAAGAATGAGACCTTAACTATCGCTCACCCTGCAAAAAATCAACTCAAAGTGCATTAAAGACCCAGGCACTAGACCAGAAATTATGCAGTTTCTAGGAAAAAACAAAGTCAATACTCCAACCTACAGGCAGAGGCAATGACATTCTCAATAGGATGCCAAAGCTCAGGAGATAAAACCAAAAGTTACCTAATAGAATGGCATCAAATTAAGAAGGTTCTGCACAGCGAAGGAGACAATTAGAATATGAAGAGAGAACCTACGGAAAGGGAGAAAATCTTTATGAGGGGCTCTTCTAAATGAGGATGAATATTCAGAATATTAATAAAGAACTCAAAAAACTGAACATCAAACCCACAATTATTAAATAACCAAATTATCAAATACCCCAATTACAAAATGGGAAACTAAATGAACTGAACAGACACGTCTTAGAAGAAAATATGTGAGTGGCCAACAAATATATGAAAATCTTGCAAGTCAAGACTACCCTGAGATTTCATCTCACTTCAGTGACAAAAGCAACCACCAAGAATACAAACAGAAATGAGTGTGACAAGGAGAGAATTGGAGAGGAAGGAGCACTCTCACCCTGTTGTTGGGCATGTAAATCAGCACAACCACCACGGAAATCGGGATGGAGGCCCCTCAGGAGTAGCCATGGACCATCCTCCAGCCCAGCTCTATCTCTATTTGGTATTTATCACAGCGGATCGAAGTCATCATACTATAATGACACATACATGCCCATGAACCAGCCGAGGTGACATCAGTGGACGAATGCATAAAGAACATCTGGTATATGCACACTGGAATTTCATTCAGCCATAAAGAAGAACGAAATTATGTCATGCTGGAAGATGGATGGATCTTCAGAACATTAAGGGAAAAAGCAACTCAGAAAGTTAAGGGCCGTATGTTTTTCCTCTGTTAAAGCTAGAGGGTGAAAAGAAAGGAAAGTCGGAAGGGAGTCTCATCATGAAAGTTGAAGGAAGATCAGTAGAGTCAAGGCACCAGGGGAGGAGGTGAGGAAAAAGAAAATATTGGAATGATATTGGCCAAAGTTCACGGATATTTTGTGTGCATGTTCAAATATGTGTCAGCAAATCCCACCATTATGGACCACTACAATGCACCAATGAAGTGTGAAAGAAGAGTTTCACATTACATGGGACAGGCACTATTCTAGGAGGGTGCCCATTTTTTCCCATCTATAAATACCAGAATCATTTACCACTGTCAAAAATCCTTACAGATTCAAATGTTCTGATCACTGCTCCACCACATGGCCTCTTCTACTTCAGGGTCCCTTTATTCTCACTGAAATCAGGGAGCCCGTTTCAAGGATGCCATCTGTTAATGTCTTCCCAGGCTGCCGAGGACAGTAGCTGCGGGTTTCACAAGGATCTGGTGCTGCCTTCTGAACGCATGTCCACGAGGCCTTGGAGAAGGCTGGTATTCCAGGCCCTCCTCCAGATCCAGCTGTGAGGCCAGAGAAGGGGTCACATAACACGCCATCCAACACCCTATTTATTTTCTGATCACCATCCTCTCCATTATTCCAGGATTATATTGGTCATTGAACTTAAGCAAACACTGAGTCCAGATTTCAGTCCATCAACCAAAGAGAGTCTAATAGCCACTCCCCGTGGCTCAGGAAAATCCTTGGCCCTAACATTTCTGGTGATTACGTCCCTGTGACTGCATTCAAGATGATCCAGCAGTATGTCCTGACTTCTTTAGTCTAGAAGACTCAAACAAATTCTCTTATATATTTTCAAGGTTCCTATTAACAAAATACAGTAAAATATTTACCTTTTATTTTGGTGTGACCCTTATACTCTCCTGGACTATATTTTATACTCTTACCTGAGACGTTCTATGATCAGACCCCAATTAAGAGTCTGGTGACAATGTGGGATGATGGATGAGCATCTTAAGGACAATTAGGCTGGGGATGTGGCTCAAGCAGTAGTGCGCTTGCCTGGCATGCGTACGGCCCGGGTTCGATCCTCAGCACCAAATACCAACAAAGATATTGTGTCCGCCGAGAACTAGAAAATGAATATTAAAAATTCTCTCTCTCTCTTTCTCTCTGTCTCTCTCTGTCTCTCTCTCTCTCTCTCTCTCTCTCTCTCTCTCTCTCTCTCTCTCTCTCTCTCTCTCTCCCTCTCCTCTCCTCTCCTCTTTTTTCTCACTCTCTCTTAAAAAAAAAAAAGACAACTGCCCAGGTAGAGTCACTATAGGGTCTTCAATTTAGGGAAAGCTAGTCTTTTTGGGGGAGGAGGAGCTGCTTCTGACAGCAAAGAGGGTTATTGGAGATTTCAGGGTTCAAGGCTCTGAGATTTGTCTAATTCCACTGGTATTTTTCCATTCTAATTAACAGGGTCTCAATCATTCCTCCATTAATGTCCTAATTGACATAAGACAGACCTGGAAAAATTGTGGATTTATAATTTTCTTTGTACTTCTGCAATTTGGAGAATTGGATGTTTTATTCTGATATTAACCTTTATCAGTTTCCAGAGAGAAAATATTTCTGATGATCTGAACCTGACTTGAAGGAGAAATATAATGCTTGAACCTATCATTTTCTTTCTGTAAGTCTCCCACTCCAGTCAGTAACAGCAGTCTGTAGTCATGTTGTAATGTTCATTCCCACCCTGAAGGTCGATGGTGTTATTCCAAAGCTCAGTTTTCCATAGACATTTGATTTCAGGCCACAATAACTTAAAGTCTCTGTTGGGTCATTGCACACCAGGAATTATCAGGTCTCCTTTCCCATGGGCTGTGACATCATCAACATATTCAATTCCCTCAGGTCAGACATCCAACCTACCTCCACAGCTCTGTTATCTAGAACCATCTCTGATGTAAACCACTATTGTGGTCAGTGCCACCATGGTCAGGTAGAGATGAAGAACGACTCTTGATGTCTTAGGGTAGAGGAAGTTGACACAGAAAAAAGTTATAAAATGGTTGGGAGATCTAAAAGAAAAAAAAATAGGGCAGGTGACACCACCCCATATATGGAAACCCTAACTTCCCTGGAAAAAGACGCTCATTCTAAGCTACTGTGACCCACATTCAGGAACAGCTGTCTAAGAGCCTGCACACACAGCTCCTGGCACCAAGGAGATTAGTTCCTGCCTCTACAGGGCTGGTTTGCTGCTGCTGCTATGGGATCCAAAAGAACCCGCTTTCTTCCTTCTTTTTCTATCTCTCTGCCTAGTGTTTGGCTGATCTTGACAGAACCTCCTAAAATAGAGGCCTGGAGGCAGGGGAGTGTGGGAAACGAGGTTCTCATACTTTCTGTCCCTCTGGTGTGGGGAGAACACAGAAGGACAGAGATGGTGCTGAACACCCACACAAGGTGTCCGAAACACTTAAACCTGAAAGTGGGAAAAGGGTGTTTGTGAAAAGAGAGGAGAGAAAGGAGTCTCAGAGATTTTAAAAGCGGGAGTTGGAGTTGAAGCTCCAGATACAGACTCTCTAACCAGGTGCCTACAAGTCCCTGGGAGGCATCTTTTTTCAGATGACTGTATACTCCAGTTTGAAGATTGGTCTAGACTTTGATCATGCAAAGGGATGCACACCCTCCAGCCAGCTTCCTCAGGGCAATCTGGACCTCGTTGCTTCTCAGGCTGTGAATGACGGGGCTCAACAGGGGGCTCACCACACAGAAGAGCACAGAGACCAGGGTGTCCATGTCCAGCCTTCTCTGGGCCTTACATAGTGTAAGTTGGCTGTTCCATAGAAGACCACCACGGCAGTAAGGGGGAACACACAGGTGGAGAAAACCTTTCTCCTGCCCTGGGCAGAGGGAATCCCCAGGATGGACGCCATGATGATTGCGTAGGAGCCTACAGTGAAGAGGCAGGGGCTCAGGCCCATGGTGGCACTGACCACGTGGAGCGCAGACTCATTGACAGAGGTGTCTGAGCAGGAGAGATTCAAGAGAAATGGGGTGTCACAGAGAAAGTGGCTGAACTGGTGGGGCCCACACAGAGTGAGTGTGATGGCCAGCACCGTGTGTGTGACCAAATTCACCAGCCCACACAGGACCCAGTCACCAGGCCAACACAGACCTTCACACTCATGATGACTGGGTACTGAGGAGGACGGCAGGTGGCCACACAGAACTCATACTGGCCACACAGCCAGTAAGAAGCCTCCTGTGCCAGCACATGTCACCAAGAAGAAGATCTTGGAAAGGCAGCCCTCATAAGAAATGGCCTTCTTCTCCCAGAAGAAGTTCACCAGCAGTACTGGGAGGGTGGTGGATGTGTAGCAGACGTCCAAGAAGCTCAAATTGCTGAGGAAAAAGTACATTGGAGTGTGGAGAGCAGGACTGACCCTGGTGGCCACTATTATGAGCATGTTCCCCAGGAGAGTGGTCAGGTAAATGACCAGAAAGAGCAGGAAGAACCATCCTTGTAGGTTGGAGTGGTTGGAAAATCCCAAGAAGATGAATTCAGTGACAAATGATTGATTGCTCATTTCCAATGTTGTCATAGCTACAAAACAGAGAAAAAGAGACCATGACGAGAATGGACTGAGAGCACCCCAAACAGGCTTGTTAATCTGCAGCAACATGGCAAATAATATTGTATACAGAGATACCTGGACTCTGGAAAGAGACGTATAGGAGTGACTTTAGAGACAGCATAACTTCTCACAGACTTTTGCATGGGTGCTCTTTTGTAAGAATAAATGGAGACTTGGTCAAAATGCACAACCAGTTATCAACCTCTGTGTCTCATTGAATCTGCAGTATCTCCCTCCTAACACTGTGCTTCACTGTGATGAATTCTTTTTTGTATGTCTGTTATTTCAAGTAATAAGTTTTCATTGTGGAAAAATTAGGAAAATGAAGAAAGTTATTCAGAAGATTAGAAAAGGTCACAAAATCAAAGCTCTCTTTGCATTCATCCCATTCTACCTCTACCTATCTTTAAAATATCCAAAGCAAAATTTCCCAATATTGTTGTACTCTATTTAGTTGTTTTCCTTGTAATCTTAATTTCCTAACATGAAATTAAGTTAATATCTCCCTTTTTATTGAACATATAAACCTTCCATTCCATTTACTATCATAAATATTGGAATAGAAGCTTTCATACATATGTATCTGTGATCATCTCTGATTATTTCTTAAAAGTAAAATTATAAGTCACCTGCTTTTAAATACATTGATCTATTATTTTCAGTAGAAACTTTTATTTTTTAAGTTTTATAAGATACAAGAAATTTTGACAAATGTTATATACTTAGGTATTTTTCTTCTTTTGTATTATAAGATTTACCTCACCAAACACTATATTTCTTGAAAAAAAAATGATTGATACAATTACTGATTTTCTATCATGTTACCCATGCTAATCCGTGATCCATTGTTTTGAACTAAAATTTCTTTTACTTTTTCAATCTTAAATGAAAAATATTATAGTAAAACAGTAGGCTCTTTGTCCAGATAGATGTGGATTGAAATCCATCTGTTGTTTACTAGATGTTGTCTGTAAAAAAGTCAGCTCATCTCTATTCCTCAGTTTGTTCCTTGCTTAGGATATTAATGATGTCTATTTCACAACTGCTGAAAAAAGTTTTGAGATAATATAAGCTATGTGTCTGGCACATTACATTTACTCAATGCCTTTTATCAAGTTAGAAAATGTCTATCCATTTTTTACTAGTAGTTTTTTTTTTTTTGGTGTATGTGTGCTGGGTTTTGAATTCAGAGCCTTATGCATACTAAGCATGCACTCTACCACTGGACTTCGCCCCTAGTTTTATTTAGTTATACTTTTTATCATAAATAGATACTGAATTTTCTTATTTTCTCTGCATCTATTGAAATGATATATATTTTTTCTTATTTAGTCTGTTACTGTGGAAATTCGGTTGATTGAATTTTTGAATATTGAACCAGCCTTGAATTCTGGGATTGATCTCAATTGACTGTAATGTTATCCTTATTCTATATGGCTGAGTTCAGTTTGTTAATATTGTTCCCTGCTTGCTTTTCTGTATTCTATTTTCGCTGTTCTCCAGAGACAATCTATTTCTTGAAGAATTCTCAGGTGTATTCTACAGTTATTTTCAGTCAATGCATGTTAGTGGACTAGTGGGAAACAGAGAAGGGATTTCTGATATTTCCAGGAAGCCCTGCCTTAGGTACTGTAAACTCAGTCACAGAAATATGGCCTTCACAGTGACCCACTTTCTAGCAATATGGCTGAGCCTAGTTCTTATTCCTCCCGATGTTAGACATTTTGGCCTGTTCCTTTCCATAGCTGCAAAGGTTTTCAGTTGAGTGTCCTAATGTAATAGTTACTGTTACTCTTGCCCCTAAAGATTACAGCTTTTGTTCTATGCAGAAAATCAGGAAATGGGTCTGGGAAGAGTTTTGGCTGCTGTTGCTATTCTTTGTCCCTCCACCTATCCAAGAAATGATACCGTTAAAGACACTTTCTCAGAACACTTACCTATCTTCCTGGGAGCATTTGGTGAAATCCATGGAGAAAAAGAAAAAATACAAACATCTATGTCTATAGCCCTCTGGGTCTTTATGCTCTTAAACCAGTCTATACTTAGTCTTTAGCAATCCATTAACTATTTTTTATTTGAGTTTTTTTAAATAAATAAACTCCTATGTATCTAGTGGGTTCTCCCATAGTTAAAAAAAATGCCTGGATTATTTTGGTTGCTTATCTCTCCCCAGACTTCGGTTAGTTGTTTGCCTTATAATATTCATCTCTAATAAAGTCAAGGAAAGTAATTAATTTGCATTTTCTTGTGGTTTTTTTTGGTTATTATAATGATGAAAACAACATGCTTTCTAGCTATTTCGATAGATACTCAAGGTGAAATTTGAAGTCTATACACTTACTTTTCAAAAATATTTAGTAATTTCTAATTTAGTTAAATATGCAGTTATTCTATTGAAAACAATCCCATTCCTAGCATATTTCCAAGGAAATTAATGCACAGTTCACAAAAATTCTCGTAAAAATTCATAATATCTCAAACAAATATTATGCCTTCAGCAGAAGGACAGAAGACAAATCACAGTTTATCATGCAGTGGAATAATTCAGTTACTTTAGAAACACAAATACTGGAACGTTAATAACATTGACAAATCTAAAAAAAAATTTTTTCTGGGTGAAAGAAGCCAGATACAAAATATATACTGTATGTTTCCTTTAAATAAAGTTTAAAAATTAGCAAAACAGCTATAATGGTAAAGTAATAATGGTGGTCTTTTTTTTTGGAGCTAAGGGGTAATATCAGTTAAAGCATGAAGGAATTTTCTAAAGTGATGGAAATGTTTTGTATCACTATTGAGCTTCTCTGAGAGCTGCATCACACTGGGGCGGGAGGAGGGAGCCCATTTCCATAGAGATGTACCCTGTTTCTATAGAGACTCCAGCTAGGCTTCAAGGGGCTGGTGGGATAGTACCAGTGGATGCTGCAAAGCCCTGGGTCATTCTGAAGAGCCTGCTACTTCAGGGGAGGTGGCAGGGTATCAGCCTATGGGGCCGGGACTAGGCTCTGTGAAGCTGTGTCAGGCCTGATTTCTAAGCAAGGTACTTGTCAAAAGAAACCTCGGGAAACGTCCCACCCCCCACCATGCCATAAGCCACCAGAGAGCCCAGGTGTGTCTCTGGAAGCAAGGCTTGGGTATGAGCATGGACATCAATGATTGCAGAGTATCAACAATAGGGGACCGTAAATCTCTTTCAGGTGAGTGCAGATTGAAAACAGGGACATCTGGAGGGAGATAGACTGGGTTTTAAAAAATCATCAGATCTCTAGGTCTAGAACACGCAGATAGACCCACTTATGAAATTGTGCGTGTGAGTCCAAGGAGCAGGGGTCGATAACTGTGAAACCTGGTTCCCCAGGTTTTAGACACACCTGTTTAGTTCAAAAGAGTGATCTGAGTGCTAAAACAGGATCAAAATGAAGTGGTCTGTATCTGAAGACGTGCTGTGTTGAAGGTGGAAGAAAATCTCTGAAGCCCTCATGGAGAAGGATATGGAAAACTTTAAAGTCCTAGTTGAAGAGGACACGGTAAAGACAACAAATCAGTTTGGGCAGGCTGGCCAGCTGGTGGGATCACTCAGAATAACAGGAATATGTGAGGAATAGCAGATGTAGAGGAAGCTTTGGTGGATTTGATTTGAGTAATTTTGAATGTGAATTATCTGTGGGATAATCACGTGGAAATGCCCTTCACAGACAGCCTAGAACTGCAGGTGTGGATTTGGGAGTCATTGTCTTGAAGGCAACTGTTACAGCAAAGGGTGAATATGAAATCCCCCAGGAAAATAGAGAAAGTAGAGAAGGAAATAGAGAAAGTAGGGATTCTTGTGATACTTGGTGTTCACGAAAATTGTAGTAAAAGTTTATCCAGAAATGACTAAAAACACCACACTATCTAGTTCAGTTTTAGGTATTGCTTTCTCTAAATAATTTCCCTAAACAAGAGGTTACCTTATTAGCATTGATTTACAATAAATCAACTTTGAAATGGAGCTGGAAGCTACATGTACTTGACATTTCTTACGTTCTCTGTTTTCTCTATCAACTACCTGGATGAACTTCAAGTCATTTAGAAATCAGTGACATGCACTTTCTTTTAACTCCCCATATCAAAAAGATCAATATGGCAATCTCTTTTATAGGTAAATATCTAGATGTTTTCAGAAAAAGAAATAAAATTCCACATAGAAGGCAGTTCCAGCAGATTTTACTATGAGAAAATGGTACATGGTCTGTGGATGTGCAAAAGGGAAAACTAAACGTAAATGTTCAGGGATTCAAAAATACAATCTCTGAAGTTGTGCATACTGCTATTTTAAAGGTCTTAAATATAAAGATCAGTTCAGGAGGGACAATTTCATGGGGCATTAAAAAATCTCCCAATGTATGTTTATATAATTTTATCTACATATAAGTTTTTTCTTGGTTTTAGTGGCTAATTTCTTGTAGGTCACGGGTGTGGGGTAGGGTGAAGGATGACACCCAAACAATTTTCCTTATCCTCTATGCTCTTTATTAATGTAGGGCATTAGATTGAATCATCATCATGGTCACCATTAGAATCCATTATTAACAATCAGAACTCAAGAATGACACTTTGTGACACAATATGTACTTGCTCCTTAGAATTTATATAATGCAGCATAGAAATTATATCAACTTAATAGTAAACCCTCTGCTCTGCAATAATAATAACCATAATTATCATAATCATCTAGGGCATATTTCATAGAAAAATAATTTTAGTGTGAGTCTTCTTAGATTGCTTCAATACACATAAATGCCTGACTTTAAAAACCTTGTTTAATGTAGTTTAAAAGTGGCATGTTTTCTGCAAAAATTAGATTGAATTTCGGATAATCCATTCTATCAAAACTCAGTGAATTTTTTTGATAAGATGAATTATTACATACCTGAATCCAATCAGGATTTATCAAATTGAGTAACGAATAAAGACACACATTAGATAAAAATACCTAACACTTATTAAATGCCTATAAGATTTTTACATGCATTAACTTATTTGGTTTACATGACAACCTATAAGATAACCTATTATCCCCATTTTACAGAAAAAAAGAATTGAAATTAATGCACAATATATTAATTCAAATAGGGAACTGTAACAGTTTTTCTATACCGCAGTCTCCAAACTCTGCTCTCTGTAATGGTCCTTCTGCACCCCAGTCTCCAACCTCTGCTCTCTGAAACAGTCCTTCTACACCTCAGTCTCCAACCTCTGCTCTCTGCAAAAGTCCTTCTACACCCCAGTCTCAAACATCTGCTCTCTGCAACAGTCCTTCTACACCCAAGTCTCCAACCTCTACTCTCTGCAACGATCCTTCTGCACCCCAGTCTCCAAAGTCTGCTCTTTGTAACAGTCCTTCTGCACTCCAGTCTCCAACACCTGGTCTCTATAAGATCCTTCTGCACCCCAGTTTCCAAACTCTGCTGTTTGTGGCATTCCTTCTGCTCACCAGTCTCCAAACTCTACTCTCTGTAACAGTCTTTCTGTACCGCAGTCTCCAACCCTGCTCTCTGTAATGATCCTTCTGCACCTCAGTCTCCAACCTCTGCTCTCTGTAAGAGGCCTTCTACACCCCAGTCTCCAAACTCTGCTCTCTGTAAAAGTTCTTCTGAACCCCAATCTTTAAATTCTGCTCTCTGTAACACTCTTTCTGATCTTCAGTCTCTATCGTCTGCTCTCTGTAAGAATTTTTCTGCACCCCAGTCTCCAACCTCTCCTCTCTGTAAAAGTCCTTCTGCAACTCAGTCTCCAAACTCTGCTCTCTGTAACAATCCTTCAGAACCTCAGTCTCCAAACTCTGCTCTCTGTAAGAGGCCTTCTGCACCCCAGTCTCCAACCTCTGCTCTCTGGGTCAGTCCTTCTGCACCCCAGTATCCTACCTCTGCACTCTTTAACAATCCTTCTGCACCTCAGTCTCCAACCTCTCCTCTTAGCAATGGTCCTTCTGCACCCCAGTCTCCGAACTCTGCTCTCTTCAACAGTTGTTTTACACTCCAATCTTCAACCTCTACTCTCTGCAACAGTCCTTCTGAACCCCAGTCTCCAACATAAGATCTCTGCAACAGTTCTTCTCCACCCCAGTCTCCAAACTCTGATCTCTGTAACAGTTTTTCTGCACTTCAGTCTCGAAATTTTGCTCTATGAAACAGTCCTTCTGCACCTTAATCTCCCAACTCTGTCTCTCCAAGAGTTTTTCTATACCCAAGTCTCCAACCTCTGCTCTCTTAAAGAGTCCTTCTGCACCTCAATCTGCAAATTTTGCTCTCTGAAACAGTTATTCTACACCTTAATCTCCAAACTCTGCTCTCTGCAAGAGTCCTTCTACACCCAAGTCTCCAAATTCTGCTCTCTGAAACAGTCCTTCTGCACCTCAGTCTCCAAACTCTGCTCTCTGCAACGGTCTTTCTACACCTCAGTCTTCTAAATCTACTTTCTGTAACAGTCCTTCTGCACCCCAATCTCCAAACTCTGATCTGTGTAACAGATCTAACCTCTTCTCTCTGTAACAGTTTTTCTGCACCCCAGTCTCCACACTCTGCTCTCTGCAACGATCCTTCTGCACCCAAGTCTTCAAACTCTGCTCTCCGCAACAGTCCTTCGGCAGCCAAGTTTCTAAATCTTCTCTCTGTAAGATCCTTCTGCACCCAAGTTTCATAACTCTTCTCTCTGTAACATTCCTTCTGCACCCCAGTCTCCAAACTCTACTCTCTGCAATGGTCCCTCTGAACAGAAGTCTCCAATCTCTGTTTCTACAACAGTTCTTCTGTACCACAGTCTTCAACCTCTATTCTCTTTAAGGGTCTTACTTCGCTCCAGTCCTCTACCTCTGCTTTCTGTATCAGTCCTTCTGCAACACAGTCTCCAAACTCTGCTCTCTCTAAAAGTCCTTCTGCATCTCACTCTGAAACCTCTGGTCTCTGCAACAGTCCTTCTGCACCCCAGTCTTCAACCTTGCTCTGTGCAAAAGTCCTTCTGCACCGCAGTCTCCAAATCTGCTCTCTGCCACAGTCCTTTTTCACCCTAGTCTCCAAACTCTGCTCTCTGTAACAGTCCTTCTGTACTGCAGTCTCCAAACTCTGCTCTCTGTAACGATCCTTCTGCTCCCCAGTCTCCGAACTCTGCTTTCTCTATCAGTTTTTCTGAACCCAGTCTCCAAACTCTGCTCCCTGTAACTTTCTTTCTGCACCTCAGACTCAAAACTCTGTTCTCTGCAACAGTCTTTCTGCACCCTGGTCACTAAACTCTGCTCTCTGAAACAGTCCTTCTGCACCAAATGATCCAACATCTGCTCTCTGCTACATTTCTTCTGCAAATCAGTCTGCAACCTCTGCTCTCTGCAATACTTCTTCTGCACCTAAGTCTCCAATCTCTGCTCTCTCCAACAGTCATTTTACACCACAGACTCCAACATCTGCTCTCAAAACAGTTCTTCTCCACCTCAGTCTGAAACCTCAGCTCTCTGCAACAATCCTTCTGCACCCAAATCACCAACGTCTGCTTTCTGTATCAGCCCTTCTGCACCCCAGTCTCCAAACTCTGCTCTCTGTACCAGTCCTTCTGCACCTCAGTCTCCAACTTCTACTTTCTGCAGCAGTCCTTCTGAACCACAGTATCTAACCTCTTCTCTCGGCAACAGTCCTTCTGGATGCCAATAACCAACCTCTACTCTCTGCAACAGTCCATCTACACCCCAGTCTCCCATCTCTGCTCTCTGTAACAGGCCTTCTGCACCCCAGTATAAAACCTCTGCTCTCTTTAAAAGTCCTTCTGCACCTCAGTCTGAAAACTCTGCTCACTTTAACGATCCTTCTACACCTCATTCTGGTATTTGCAACAGTCCCTCTGAACCTCATTCTGAAAACTCTTCTCTCTGCAACGATCCTTCTGCAACCCAGTCTCCAATCTCTGCTCTCTGTAACAGTCATTCTGCACCTTAGACTCCAAACTCTGTTCTCTGTAAGATCCTTCTGAAACCCAGTCTCCAAAATCTGCTCTCTGTACAAGTCCTTCTGCACCCCAGTCTCAAAAATCTGCTCTCTGTAACAAGCTTTCTGCACCCCAGTCTCCAAACTCTGCTCTCTCTAACAGGCCTTTTGCTCCCCAGTCTCCAACCAATTCTCTCTGCAATGATCCTTCTGCACCCCAGTCTTCAAACTCTGCTCACTGTAACAGTGTTCTGCACCCCAGTCTCCAACCTCTGCTCTCTGCAAAAGTCCTTCTGCACCCTAGTATCCAACAACTGATCCCTGCAACAGTCGTGCTATACACCAGAATCCAAACTCTGCTCTCTGTAACACTCCTTCTGTACCGGAGTTGCCAACATCTGTTCTCAGCAACACTGCTTTTACACCCCAGTCTCCAAACTCTACTCTCTGTAACACTCCTTCTGTACCGGAGTCTCCAACCTCTGCTCTCTGTAACGGTTCTTATGCACCCCAATCTCCAACATCTGCTTTCTCTATAAGTCTTTCTGCACCCCAGTCTTGAACCTCTGCTCTCTTTAACAGTTCTTCTGCACCTCAGTCTCCAAACTCTGCTCTCTGCCCAATTCCTGTTGCACCCAGTCTCCAACCTGTGCTCTCTGTAACAGTACTTCTGCTCCCCAGTCTCCAACCTCTGCTCCCTGTAACACTCCTTTTGTACCGGAGTCTCCAACATCTGTTCTCAGAAACAGTGCTTTTGAACCCCAGTCTCCAAACTCTGCTCTCTGTAACACTTCTTCTGTACCAGAGTCTCCAACCTCTGCTCTCTGTAACAATTCGTATGCACCCCGGTCTCCAACATCTGCTTTCTCTATAAGTCCTTCTGCACCCCAGTCTTTAACCTCTGCTCTCTTTAACAGTCCTTCTGCACCTCAGTCTAAAACCTCTGCTCTTTGCCCAATTCCTATTGCACCCAGTCTCCAACCTGTGCTCTCTGTAAAAGTCCTTCTGCACCCCAGTCTCCAATCTCTGCTCTCTTTCACGATGCTTCTGCACCCCAGTCTCGAAACTCTGCTCTCTGCAATGATCCTTCTGCACATCAGTGTCCAACCTCTGCTCTCTGCAACGATAATTCTGCACCCCAGTCTCAAACCTCTTCACTCTGTAACAGTCCTTCTGCACCTCAGTCCAACCTTCGATCTCTGAGCAGTCCTTTTGCACCCCAATTTCCAACCTCTGCTCTGTGCAACAGTCCTTATATACCCAAGTCTCAAAACTCTGCTCTCTGCAGCAGTCCTTCTTCATCCCACTCGCCAAACTATGCTCTCTGTAACAGTACTTCTGCACCCCATCTCCAAACTCTGCTCTCTGTAACAGGCCTTCTTCACCCCAGTCTCCAACCTTTGCTCTCCTTAAGAGTCCTTTTGCACCCCAGTCTCCAAACTCTGCTCTCTGACACGATTCTTCTAAACCACAGTCTCCAAGGTTTACTCTCTGCAACTGTCCTTCTGAGCTCCGGTCTTTAATCTCTGCTCTCCGTAACAGGCCTTCTGGACCCCAGTCTCAAACCTCTGCTCTCAGTAACAGGCCTGCTGCTCCACAGTCTTCAGCCTCTACTCTCTGCAAGGATCCTTCTACACCCCAGTCTCCAAACTCTGCTCTCTGCAACAGTCCTTCTTCACACCAGTCTCAACCTCAGATCTCTGAATGATCCTTCTGCACCCCAGTCTCCAAAGTCTATTCTCTCTAACAATCCTTCTGCACCACAGTCTCCAACCTCTGCTCTCAGCAACGGTCCTTATGCACCCCAGTCTCAAATTTCTGTTCTCTGCAAGAGTCTTTCTGCACCACAGTCTGAAACATCTGCTCTCTGTAACAGTCCTTCTGTACTGCAGTCTCCAACCTCTGCTCTCTGCAACATTCCTTTTGCACCTCAGTGTCAAAACTCTGTTCTCTGTAAGGGTCTTCTGCACCACATTCTTTAACCTCTGCTTTCTGTATCAATCATTCTGCACCACATTCTCCAAACTCTTCTCTCTGTATCAGTCCTTCTGCACCTCAGTCTGAAACCTCTGCTCTCTGCAATAGTTATTACGCACCCCAGTCTCCAACCTCTGCTCTCTGTAACAGTCCTTCTTCACCTCAGTCTCCAACCTCTGTCCTCTGTAAGTTCCTTCTGCAACCCAATCGAAAAACTCTGCTCTCTGTAACAGGCATTCTTCACCACAGTCTCCAACCTCTGCTCTCTGTAAGAGTCCTTCTGCTCCCCAGTCTCCAACCTCAGCTCTGTGCAATGATCCTTCTTAAACCCAGTCTCCAACGTCAGCTCTCTGCAACAGTCCTTTTGCACCCCAGTCTCCAACATCTGCTCTCTGCTACAGTCCCTCTGAACCTAAGTCTGAAACCTCTGCTCTCTGCAACGATCCTTCTGCACCCCTGTCTCCAAAGTCTGCTGTTCGCAACAGTCCTTCTACACCTAGTCCCCAACCTCAGTTCTCTGAAAGATCCTCCTGCACCACATTCTCCAACCTCTCCTCTCTGTAACAGTCCTTCTGCACCCCAGTCTCCTCCTCTGCTCTCTGCATGGATCCTTCTGCTTTTCAGTCTCCAAACTCTTCTCTCTTCAATGATCCTTCTGCACCCCAGTCTCCAACCTCTACTCTCTGTAAAAGTCATTCTGTACGGCAGTCTTCAATCTCTGCTCTCTGTAACGGTCCTTCTGCACCTGAGTCTCCAAACTCTGCTTTCTGTATCAGTCCTTCTGCACCCCAGTCTCCAATCTCTGCTCTGTGTAACTGTCCTTCTGAACCTTAGTCTCCAACATCTGCTCTCTGCTTCAATCCTTCTGCACCCCAATCTTCCACCTCTACTCTCTGCAACAGTCCTTCTACACCCCAGTCTAAAACCTCTACTCTCTGCAACAGTCTTTCTGCACCCCAGTCTCCAAACTCTTCTCTCTGTATCAATCCTTCTGCACCTCATTCTCCAACCTGTGCTCACTTCAAAGGTCCTTCTGCCCCTCAAAATACAACCTTTACTCTCTGTAACACTGCTTCTGCATCTCATTCTCTAACCTAGCTCTCTGTAAGATCCTTTTGCTACCCAGTCTTCAAACTCTGCTATTTTTAACAGTCCTTCTGCACCAGGGTCTCCAACCTCTGCTCTCTGCAACGATATTTCTGCACCACAGTGTCCAACCTCTGCTCTCTGCAACAGTCCTCTAACTTCTGTTCTCTGTAACAATCCTTTTGCACCTCACTCCCCAAATTCTGCTCTCTTCAATTGTCTATCTGCACCCCATTTTCCAACCTCTCTTCTCTGTAACAATCTTTTTGCACACCAGTCTTCAACGTCTGCTCTCTGCAATGATTCTTTTGCAACCCTGTCTCCAAGCTCTGCTCTCTGCAAAAGTCTTTCTACACCCCAGTTTCCAACATCTGCTCTCTGAAACAGTCCTTCTTCACCTCAGTCTGAAAACTCTGCTCTCTGCAACTATTCTTCTACACCCCAGTCTCTTAATTCTGCTTTCTGTAACAGTCATTCTGCATCTCAGTCTCCCACCTCTGCTCTCTGTAACAGTCCTTCTGCACACCAGTCTTCAATCTCTGCTCTCTGTAAGATACTTCTGCACCCCAGTTTCCAAACTCTTCTCTCTGTAACATTCTTTCTCCACCCCGGTCTCCAATCTCTGCTCTCTGCAACTGTCCTTCTTCACGCCAGTCTCCAGCCTCTGCTCTCTGTAAGAGTTCTTCTGACCTTCAGTCTCCAACCTCTGCTGTCTGTAACAGTCCTTCTGCAACCCAGTCTCCAACCTCTGCTCGCTGTTAAAGGCCTTCTGCACCCCAGTCTGCAAACTCTTCTCTTTGTAACAGGCATTCTGCGTCACTGTCTCCAAAGTCTTCTCTCTGCAATGATCCTCCTCCAACCCAGTATGCAACCTCTGCTGTGTGCAACAGTTCGTGTGCACCCTAGTCTCCAAACTCTGCTCTCTGTAAGATCTTTCTGCACCCCAGTCTCCAAACTCTGATCTCTGTATCAGGCCTTCTGCAGCCCAGTCTCCAACCTCTGCTCTCTGTAAAAATCCTTCTGCACCTTAGTCTCCATGATCTGCTCTCTTCAACGGTCCTTCTGCACCACAGTCTTTAACTTCTGTTGTCTGCAACAGTCTTTCAGCAACTCAGTCTTTAAACTCTGCTCTCTGCAACATTCCTTCTGCACCCCAGTCTTTAACATCTGTTCAATGCAACAGTTCTTCTGCACCCCAGTCTCCAACATGTACTCTCTGAAACAGTCCTTCTCCACCCCAGTCACTAAACTCTGCAATCTGTAACAGTCCTTCTGTACTGCAGACTCCAACCTCTGCTCTGTAACGGTCCGTCTGCAACCCAGTTTCCAAACTCTGCTTTCTGTATCAGTCCTTCTGCACCCAGTTTCCAACCTTTGTTCTCTCTAACAGTCCTTCTGGATCTCAGTCTCCTACCTATGCTCTCTGGAAAAGTCCTTCAGCACCCCAGTCTCCAACTTCTCGTCCCTGCAACAGTACATCTACACCCCAGTCTCCAAACTCTGCTATCTCCAACCTCTGCTTTCTGTATCAGACCTTCTGCACCCAGTTTCCAACCTCTGTTCTCTCTAACAGTGCTTCTGGATCTCAGTCTCCTACCTATGCTCTCTGCAAAAGTCCTTCAGCACTGAAGTCTCCAACTTCTCGTCCTGCAACAGTCCATCTACACCCCAGTCTCCAAACTCTGCTATCTGCAACAGTCCTTCTGCACTCCAGTCTTCAAACTATGCTCTCTGTAACAATCCTACTGCATTTCAGTCTCCAACCTCTATTCTCTTAAACAGTCCTTCTCCACCTCATTCTCCAACGTCTGCTCTCTGTAAGATCCTTCTGCAACCCAGTCTCCAATCTCTGCCCCTTTAACATTCCTTCTGCACCCCTTATCCAAATTCTCCTCTCTGTAACAGGCCTTCTACACCCCAGTCTCCAAAGTATGTTTTCTATAACAATCCTTCTGCACCCCAGTATCTAAACTCTGCTCTCTACAACGATCCTTCAGCACCCAGTCTCCACCCTCTGCCCTCTGCAACAGTCCGTCTGCACCCCAGTCTCCAACATGTGCTCTCTGCAACAGTCCTTCAGCACCTCAGTCTTAAAACTCTGTTCTCTGCAATGATCCTTCTGCAACTCAGTCTCCAAACTCTACTCTATGTAACAGTCTTTCTGCACCTCAGTCTCAGACATCTGCTCTCTGTACCAGTCCTGCTACACCTCGGTCTACAATCTCTGCTCTTCGTAAGATCCTTCTGCAACCTTGTCTAAAAACTCTGCTCTCTGTAACAGTTCTTCTGCACCCCAGTCTCCAAACTTTGCTCTCTGTAACAGTCCTCCTGTATTACTGTCTCCAAACTTTCCTTTCTGTAACGGTCCATTTGTACCCCAGTTTCCAACCTCTGCTTTCTTTATTAGTCCTTCTGCACCCCAGTCTTTAACCTCTTCTCTCTGTTACAGTCCTTCTGCTCCTCAGTCTCCAAACTCATCTCTCTGCAACAGTACTTCTGCACCCAAGTCTCCAACACCTGCTACCTGAAACAGTCCTTCTACACCCCAGTCTCCAACCTCTGCTATCTGCAACAGTCTTTCTGCACCCCAGTCTCCAGCCTTTGGTATCTGTAACAATACTTCTGCACCTCAGTCTCCAACCTCTGCTCTCTGCAATGGTACTTCTACACCTCAGTCTGCAAACTCTACTCTCTGTAACATTCTTTCTGCACCTCAATCTTCAACCTCTGATCTCTAAGATCCTTCTGAAACCCAGTCTCCAAACTCTGCCTTATGCAAAGATCCTACAGCACCCCAGATTCCAAACTCTGCTCTCTGTAACAGTCCTGTTGCACCTCAGTCTTCAAACTCATCTCTCTGTAAGATGCTTCTGCAACCCTGTCTCCAAAGTATGCTCCTTGTAACAGTCCTTCTGCACCCCAGTCTCCAAACTCTGCTCTCAGCAACAGTCCTTCTAAACACCAGTCTTTAACCTCTGCTCTCTGCAACAGTCCTTCTGCACCATAGTCTCCAACATCTGTTCTTTGAAACAATCCTTCTTAACCTCAGTTCCCAAACTCTGATCCCTTCAATGGTCCTTCTGCACCCCAGTCTCAAATCTCTGTTCTCTGCAACGATCCTTCTGCACCCAGTCTTCAACATCTGCTCTCTGCAACAGTCCTTCTTTACCTCACTATGAAAACTATTCTCTTTGCAACAATCCTTGTGCACCCCAGTACACAAACTCTGCTTTCTGTAACAGTACTTCTGCACCTTAGTCTCCAACATCTACTCTCTGTCACAGTCCTTCTGCACCCAGTATCCAACCTCTGCTATCTGTAAGTTCCTTCTGCACCCCAGTTTCCAAACTGTGCTCTCTGTAACATTTCTTCTGGTCCCCAGTCTCCAAACTCTGCTCTCTGTAACAGTCCTTCTGCTCCCCAGTCTCGAACCTCTGCTCTCTGTAACAGTCCTTCTGTACCACAGTCTCCAAACTCTGCTCTCTGCATCGGTCCTTCTGCACCCCATTCTCAAACATCTGGTGTCTGCAAGAGTCCTTCAGGACCGCAGTCTTCAACCTCTGCTCTCTGCAACAATCCTTCTGCACCACAGTCTCCAACTTCTGATCTCTGCAACAGTTCTTCTGCACCCCAGTCTCCAACATCTACTCTCTGAAACAGTCCTCCTCCACCCCAGTCTCCAAACTCTGCTCTCTGTAACAGTATTTCTGTACTGCAATCTTCAACCTCTGCTCTCTATAATGGTCCTTCTACAACCCAGTCTCCAACTTCTGCTTTCTATATCAGTCCTTCTGCACCCCAGTCTCCAACCTCTGCTTTCTGTAACAGTCCTTCTGCACCTCAGTCTCCAACTTCTGCTCTCTGCAACAGTCCTTCTGCACCCCAGTCTTTAACCTCTGCTCTCAATAACAATCTTTCTGTACCTCAGTCTCCAACCTCTACTCTCTGTTACAGTCCTTCTGCATCTCCGTCTTCAACCTCTGCTCTCTGCAAGAGTCCTTCTGCACCACTGTCTCAAATTCTGGTCCCTGCAAGAGTCCTTCTTCACCTCAGTTCCCAATGTCTGATCTCTGCAATGGTACTTTTTAACTCCTGTATCCAACCTCTGCTCTCTGTAACAATCCTACTGCACCCCAGTCTCCAACATTTGCTCTCTGCAATGATCCATCTGCACCCCAGTCTCCAACATCTGCTCTCAGCAACAATCCTTCTGCACCTCAGTTTGAAAACTCTTCTCTCTGCAACGATCCTTGTGCATTTCAGTCTCCAACCTCTGCTCTCTGTCACGGTCCATCTGCACCCCAGTCTCCAACTTCTGCTCTCTCTAAAAATCCTTCTGCACCCCAGTCTCCAACCTCTGCTCTCTGCAACAATCCTTTTACACACCAGTCTCCAAACTCTGCTCTTTGAAAAAGTCCTTCTGCACCCCAGTCTTCAACATCTACTCTCTACAACAGTCCTTCTGCACCTCAATCTGAAAACTCTGCTATCTGCAATGATCTTTTTGCACCCAAGTCTCCAAACTCTGCGCTCTGAAACAGTCCTGCTCTACCCCAGTCTCCAAACTCTTCTCTCTGTAACAGTCCTCATGTAGTGCAGTCTCCAAAATCTGCTCTCTGTAACGGTTCTTCTGCACCCTAGTCTCCAACCTCTGCTTTCTGTATCATTTTTTCTGTACCCCAGTCTCCAACCTCTTCTCTCTGTAACAGTCCTTCTTAACCTCAGTCTCCAAACACTGCTCTCTGCCACAGTCCTCCTGCACCAAAGTATCAAATATCTAATCAATGCAACATTCCTTCTGCACCTCAGTCTCTAACCTCTACTCTCTGTAGAGGTCTCCAACATTTCCTCTTTGTATAATTAATTCTTCTGCAACCCAGTCTCCAAACTCTGCCCTCTGTAACAGTTTTTCTGCACCCGTTCTCCAAACTATGTTCTCTGTAACAGTCCTTTTGCACCCCAGTCTCAATACTCTGGTCTCTACAACTATCCTCCTGCACCCCAGTCTCCATCCTCTGCTCTCTGCAAAAGTCCTTCTCCACCCCAGTCTCCAAACTCTGCTCTTTGTAACAGTCCTCCCTGTAGTGCACTCTCTAAAATCTGCTATCTGTGACGGTCCTTCTGCACCCCAGTCTCCAACCTCTGATCTCTGTACCAGTTCTTCAGCACCCCAGTCTCCAAACTCTGCTCTCTGTGACAGTCTTTCTGCACCTCAGTCTCCAACCTTGCTCTCTGCAACCATCCTTCTGCACTCCAGTCTCAAACCTCTGCTCTCTGATACAGTCCTTCTGCACCCCAGTCTCCAACATGTGCTCTCTGCAAAAGTCCTTCTGCACCTCAGTCTGAAAACTCTGTTCTCTGCAACGACCCTTCTGCATCCCAGTCTCCAACCTCTGCTCTCTGTAACAGTCATATTGTACCTCAGTCTTCAAACTCTGCTCTCCATAAGATCCTTCTGCAACCCTGTCTCCAAACCCTGCTTTCTGTAACAGTTTTTCTGCACCCCAGTCTCCAACCTTGGCTCTCTTTAACAGGCCTTTTGCACCCCATTCTCCAAACTCTGCTCTCTGTAACAGTGCTTCTGCACCTCAGTCTAAATCTTTGCTCTCTGCAACAGCCCTTCTGCTCCCCAGTCTTCAACATCTGCTCTCTGCAACAGTCCTTCTGTACCAAATCTCCAATCTCTGCCTATTTAACAGTCCTACTGTAACGCAGCCTCCAAACTCTGCTCTCTGCAACAGTCCTTCTGCAACCCAATCTCCAACCTGGTTTCTCCACAACAGTCCTTCTACACCCCAGTGTCCAGCCTCTGCTCTCTGCAACAATCCCTCTGCAACCCAGTCTCCAAACTCTGCTCTCTGTAACAATCCTTCTGCACCTCAGTCTTCAACCTCTTCTCTCTGCAACGGTCCTTCTACACCACAGTCTCCAAAAACTACTCTCTGTAAATGTACTTCTGAACCCCTTCTCCAAACTCTGCTCTCCGTAATAGGCATACTGCACTGCAGTCTCCAACCTCTCTTCTTTATAACAATCCTTCTGCAACCCAGTCCCAAAACTATGCTCTTTGCAACAGTATTTCAGCACCCCAGTCTCTTAGATGTGCTCTCTGCAAAAGACCTACTGCACCTCATTCAGAAAACTCTGTTCTCTACAACGATCCTTCTGCACCCCAGTCTCCAACCTCTGCTCTCTTTAACAGTCCTGAAGTACATCGGTCTACAACTCTGCTCTCTGTAAGATCCTTGAGCAACTTTGTCTAAAAACTCTGCTCTTTGTAGGAGTTCTTCTGCACCCCAGTCTCCAACCTCTGCTCTTTGCAACGATCCTTCTGCACCTCAGTCTCGAAACTCTGCTCTCTGTAACAGTCCTTCTGCACCCCAGTCTCAAACCTCTGCTGTCTGCAACTATCTTTCTGCACACCAGTTTCTAACGTCTGCTCTATCCAACAGTCCTTCTGCACCCCAGTCTCCAAACTCTGCTCTCTGCAACGATCCCTCTTTACCCCAGTGTCCAACATCTGCTCTATGCAACAGTCCTTCTGCACCTCTATCTCCAACCTCTGCTCTCTGCAACAGTTCTTCTGAACCTCATTCTGAAAACGCTGTTCTATGCAACGATCCTTCTGCACCTCAGTCTCAAAAATCTGCTCTCTGTAATAGTCCTCTTCCACCTCAGTCTCGAGACTCTGCTCTCCTTCTGTAAAACTTTCCCCAAGCTCTGCTCTATGTAAAAGTCCTTCTGCACCCCAGTCTCCAACCTCTGCTCTCTGCAACAGTCCTTCTAAACACCAGTCTCCGAACTGTTTTCTGCAACAGTCCTTCTGCACCCCAGTTTCCAACTTCTGTTCTCTTTAACAGTCCTCTGCTCTCTACAACAATCGTTTGAACCCCAGTTTCAAACCTCTACTCTCTGTAACAGTCCTTCTGTTCCGCACTCTCCAAACTCTGCTCTCTGCAACTGTCCTTCTGCACCTCAGTCTCCAACCTCTGCTCTCTGCATAAGTCCTTCTGCACCCCAGTCTCCAACGTCTGCTCTCTGCAACATTTCTCTTCTTCACCCCAGTCTCAAAACTGTGCTCTCTTTAACTGTCCTTCTGCACCCCACTCTCCAACCTCTGTTCTGTGTAACATTCTTTCTGAACTGCAGTCTCCAAACTCTTCTCTCTGTAACTGTCCTCTTGCACCCCAGACTCCAACCTCTGCTTTCTGTATCAGTCCTTCTGCACTCAAGTCTCCAAACTCTGTTCTCTGTAATAGTCCTTATGAACCTCAGTCTTCAAATTCTTCTCTCTGCAGCCGTCATTCTGCACCCCAATCTACAACCTCTGCTCTCTGCAACAGTCCTTCTGCACCCCAGTCTCTAACCTATGTTGTCTGTAAGATCTTTCTAAACACCTGTCTCCAACCTATGCTCTCTGTAACAGTCCTTCTCTATCTCAGTCTCCAAACTCTGCTCTCTGCATTGGTCTTTCTGGACCTCAGTCTCCAACCTCTACTCTCTGTAACAGTCCTTCTGCACCTCAGTATCCAAACTCTTCTGTCTCTAAGATCCTTCTGCAACCCAATCCCCAAACTCTGCTCTCTGTAACAGTCCTACTGCACCCCTTTTCCAAATTCTGCTCTCTGTAACAGGCCTTTTGAACCCCAGTCTACAACCTCTGCTCTCTGGAACGATCCTTCTGCACCCAAGTCTCCAATCTCTTCTCTCGGCAACAGTCTTTCTGCACCCCAGTCTACAACATCAGCTGTCTGCAATAGTCCTTCTGCACCTCAGTCTGAATACTCTGCTCTCTGCAATGATCCTTCTGCACCCCAGTCTCCAAACTCTGTTCTATGTAACACTCCCTCTGCACGTCAGTCTCCAAACTCTGCTCTCTGTAAGATCCTTCTACTACCCAGTCTCCAAACTCTGCTACCGGTAACAGTTCTTATGCACCCCAGTCTCCAACGTTTTCTCACTTTAACAGGCCTTCTGCACCCAAATATCTAACCTCTGCTTTGTGCAACGGTCCTTCTGCACCCCAGTCTCCAAACTCTGTTCTCCACAACAGATCTTCTGTACTACAGTCTTAAACCTCTGTTCTCTATAAGGGTCCTTCTTCACCCCAGTCTCCAACCTCTCCTTTCTCTATCAGTCCTTCTGCACTACATTCTCCAAACTCTGCTCTGTCACAGTTCTTCTGCACCTCACTCTGCAAACTCTTCTCTCTGCAACAGTCCTTCTGCACCCCAGTCTTCAACCTTGCTCTCTGCAACACTCCTTCTGCAACCCAGTCTCAAAAATCTGCTCTCTGCAACAGTCTTTCTGTACTGCAGTCTCCAACCTCTGCTCTTTGTAACGGTCCTTCTGCACCCCAGTCTCCAAACTCTGCTTTCTGTATCAGTTTTTCTGAACCCGAGTCTCCAACCCCTGCGCTCTGTAACTTTCCTTCTGCACCTCAGACTCCAACCTCTGCTCTCTTTAAGATCCTTTTGACCTATCATCTACTATAGATGATAGGTTAGAGAGCAGAATTCATCAGACACTAGAATGGCAATGTGTAAATCAATGGAAATGTAACTGATGTAACCGATGTGATTCAGCAATCGGTATACGGGGTAATAATGAAAGTTCATAACCATTCTGAATCAAATTGTGAAACATGATATATTAAGAAAGATGTAATGTTTTGAAAGACCAACAATAAAAAAAAATTTAAAAAAAAGAAAAAAAAAACTGATTAACTTTCACCCTGTTGACGAAAAAAAAAAAAAGATCCCTTTGAAACCCAGTCTCCAAACTCTGCTTTCTGCAATTGTCCTGCTGCACCCCAATCTCCAACCTCTGTTCTCTACAACAGTTATTCTGCACCCCAGTCTCCAACCTCTACTCTCTTTAACGGTCCTTCTCCACCATAGTCTCCACTCTCTGCTTTCTGTATCAGTTCTTCTGCACCCCAATTTCCAACCTCTGCTCTCTTTTACAGTCCTTCTGCACCGTAGTCTCCACACTCTGCTTTCTGTATCAGTTTTTCTGCACCCCAATTTCCAACCTCTGCTTTCTTTAACAGTGCTTCTGCACCTCAGTCTCCAACCTCTGCTCTCTTCAACAGTCCTCCTGCAACACAGTCTCTGACCTCTGATCTCTGCAACAGTCCTTCTACACCCAAGTCTCCAACCTCTACTCTCTGCAATGATCCTTCTGCACCCCAGTCTCCAAAGTATGCTCTCTGCATCAGTCCTTCTTCACCACAGTCTGCACCCTCTGGTATCTATAAGTTCCTTCTGCAAACCAGTTTCCAAACTCTACTCTCTGTGACATTCCTTCTGCACCCCAGTCTCCAAACTCTGCTATCTGCAACAGACCTTCTGCAACTCAGTCTCCAAATTCTGCTCTCTGCAACAGTCCTTCTTCACCCAAGTCTCCAACACCTGCTACCTGAACAGTCCTTCTTCATCCAAGTCTCCAACCTCTGCTCTGTGTAACAGTCCTTCTGCACACCAGTGTCCAACCTCTGCTCTCTGCAATGATCCTACTGCATCCAAGTCTCCAACATTTCCTCTCTGCAACAGTCCTTCTGCACCCAAGTCTCCAACATCTGCTCTCTGCAACAGTCCTTTCGCGCCTCAGTCTGGAAACTCTGCTGTCTGCAACGATCCTACTGCACCCCAGTAGCCAACCTCTGCTCTTCTTAACTGTTTTGCTGCACCTCGGTCTACAATATCTGCACCCCAGTCTCCAACCGCTGCTCTGTGCAACAGTTCGTCTGCACCCCAGTCTCCAAACTCTGCTCTCTGAAAGATTATTCTGCACCCCAGTCTCCAAATTCTGATCTCTGTCACAGCCCTTCTTCACCCCAGTCTTCAACCTCTGCTCTCTGTAACAGTCTTTCTGTACCGCAGTCTCTAACTTCTGCTCTATGTAAGATCCTTTTGAACCCCAGTATCCAAACTCTGCTCCCTGTAACATTCCTTCTCCACCCAAGTCTCTAAGCTCTGCTCTCTGCAACGGTCCTTCTGCACCACAGTTTCCAACCTCTTCTTTCTGTATCAGTCCTTCTGCACCACAGACTCCAAATTCTGCTCTCTGTAACAGTCCTTCTGCACCTCAGTCTCCAAACTCTGCTCTCTGCAACAGTTCTTCTGTACCCTAGTCTCCAATCTCTGCTCTCTGTAATAGTCCTTCTATACTGCAGTCTCCAACCTCTGCTCTCTATAAGGTTCATTGTGGACCCAAGTCTCCAAGCTCTGCTTTCTGTATAAGTCCTTCTGCACCCCAGTCTCCAACCTCTAATGTCTGTAACAGTCCTTCGGCATCTCAGTCTCAAACATCTGCTCTCTGTAACAGTCCTTCGGCACCCCAGTTTCTAAACTCTGCTCTCTGCAAAAGTATTTCTACACCCCAGTCTTCAACCTCTGCTCTGTGTAACAGTCCTTCTGCATCCCACTCTCCAAAATCTGCTCTCTGCAACCGTCCTTCTGCACTCAAGTCTCCAAACTCTACTCTCTGCAACGGTCCTTCTGCACCCCAGTCTCCAACCTCTGCTCTCTGCAACAGTTCTTCTACACCCCAATCTCCAACCTCTACTCTCTGAAACAGTCCTTCTACACCCCAGTCTCCAACATCTGATCTCTGCAACAGTTCTTCTCCACCCCAGTCTCCAACCTCTGCTCTTTGTAAAAGTCCTTCTGTACTGCAGTTTCCAAACACTTCTCTCAGTAACGGTAATTCTGCACCTCTGTCTCAAACCTCTGCTTTCTGTATCAGTCCTTCTGCACTCAAGTCTCCAACCTCTGCTCTCTGTAGCAGTCTTTCTGCACCTCAGTCTCCAAATTCTGCTCTCTGCAACAGTTCTTCTGAATCCCAATCTCCAACCTCTGCTCTCTGCAACAGTATTTCTACACCATATCTCCAACATCTGCTCTCTGCAACAGTCCTTCTGCACCTCAGTCTCCAAACTCTTCTCTTTGCAAAAGTCTTTGTGCACCTTAGTCTTCTACATCTACTCTCTGTAACAGTCCTTCTGCACTTCAGTCTCCAATCTCTGCTCTGTGTAAGATCCTTCTGAAAACCAGTCTCCAAACTCTGCTCTCTGTAATAGGCTTTCTGCACCCAACTCTCCAACCTCTGCTCTCTGTAACAGTTCTTCGGAACCCCATTGTTCACACTCTGCTCTCTGCAACGATCCTTCTGCACCCAAGTCTCCAAACTGTGCTCTCTGCAACAGTCCTTCTGCACACCAGTTTCCAAACTCTTCTCTCTGCAAGATCCTTCTGCACCCCAGTTTCCTAACTCTTCTCTCTGTAACACACCTTCTACACCCCAGTTTCAAACCTTTGCTTTCTATATCAGTCCTTCTGCAATCAAGTCTCCAACCTCTGCTCTCTGTAACAGTCCTTTTGCACCTCAGTCTCCAAATTCTGCTCTCTGCAACAGTCCTTCTGCACCCCCATCTCCAACCTCTGCTCTCTGCAACAGTCCTTCTACACCCTAGTCTCCAACATCTGCTCTCTGCAACAGTCCTTCTGCACCTCACTCTCCAAACTCTGCTCTCTGCAACGGACTCTCTGCACCCCAGTTTCCAAACTCTTCTCTCTGTAAGATCCTTCTTCACCTCAGTTTCCAAACTCTTCTCTATGTAACATTCCTTCTGCACCCCAGTCTCCAAACTCTGCTCTCTGCAATGGTCCCTCTGCACCCCAGTCTCCAACCCATGTTCTCTACAACAGTTCTTCTGTACAACAGCCTTCAACCTTTATTCTCTGTAAGTATCCTTCTTCACCCCAGGCTCCAACCTCTGCTCTCTGCAACACTCCTTCGGCACCCCAATCTCCAACCGCTGCTCTTTGCAACAGTCATTCTACACCCAAGTTTCCAAGCTCTGCACTCCGCAACAGTCCTTCTGCAACTCAGTCTCCAACCTCTGCTCTCAGCAATGGTCTTTCTACACCTCAGTCTTCAACATCTACTCTCTGTAACAGTCCTTCTGCACCTCAGTCTCCAAACTCTGCTCTCTGTATGATCCTTCTGAAAAGAAGTCTCCAAACTCTGCTTTCTGTAACAGTCCTTCTGCACCCCAGGCTTTAAACTCTGCTCTCTTTATCAGGCCTTCTGCACACCAGTCTCAATCCTCTGCTCTCTGTAACAGGCCTTCTGCACCCAAGTTTCTGAACTCCGCTCTCTTTAACAGTCCTTCTGCACCCCATTCTCTAACCTCTGCTCTCTGCAACAGTCCTTCTGTACTACAGTCTCCAAACTCTGCTCTCTGTAACGAGTCTTCTGCACCCCAGTCTCAACCTCTGCTATCTGTATCAGTAATTCTGCACCCCAGTCTCCAAAATTTGCTCTCTGTTACATTCTTTCTGCACCTCAGTCACCAACCTCTGCTCTCTGCGACAGTTCTTCTGCACCCCATTTTCCAAACTCTGCTCTCAGCAACAGTTCTTCTGAACCACAGTCTCCAACATGTGCACTCTGAAACAGTTCTTCTATAAACCATTCTCTAACTCTGTAACAGTTTTCCTGTATGACAGTCTCCGAACTCTGCTCTCTGCAATGGTCCTTCTGCACCCCAGTCTCCAAACTCTGTTCTCTGTAACAGTCCTTCTGAACCCCAGTCTCAAACCTCTGCTCTCTGCAAAGATCCTTCTGCACCCCAGTCTCCAACCTATGTAATCTCCAACAGTCCTTCTGCACCTCAGTCTGAAAACTCGGTTCTCTGCAATTTTCATTCTCCACCCCAGTCTCCAAACTCTGCTCTCTGTAACAGTCTTGTTCCACCTCAGTCTCCAACCTCTGCTCTCAGTAAGATCCTGCTGCAACCCTGTCTCCAGACACTGCTCTCTGTAACAGTCCTTCTGTACCCCAGTATCCAACCTCTGTTCTCTGCCACAGTCTTTCTAAAACCCAGTTTCCAACCTCTGCTCTCTGAAACATTCCTTCTGCACCTCAGTTTCCAAATTCTGTTCTCTGTAAAAATCCTTCTGCACCTCAGTTCCCAATCTCTGACCTCTGCAATGGTCCTACTGCACCCCAGTCTCTAGCCTCTGCTCTCTGCAACGATCCTTCTGCACCCCAGTCTCCAACATCTGCTCTCTGCAACAGTAGTTCTGTACATCAGTATGAAAACTCTGATCTCTGCAAAAATCCTTGTGCACCACAGTCTCTAAACTCTGCTTTCTGTAACAGTCCTTCTACACCCCAGTTTCCAAACTCTGCTCTCTGTAACAGTCCTTCTGCACCCCAGTCTCCAACCTCTGCTCTCTGCCACAGTCCTCTGCACCCCAGTCTAAAAACACTGCACTCTGCAACAGTCATTCTGCACCGTAGTCTCAAACCTCTGCTCTCTGTAACAGTCCTTCTGCACATCCGTCTCCAACCTCTGCTCTTTGTAATAGGCCTTCTGCACCCCAGTCTTCAACCTCTGCTCTCTGCAACAGTCTTTTTGCAACCCAGTATTCAAACTCTTCTCTCTGTAACAGTCCTTCTACACCACAGTGTCCAAACTCTGCTTTCTGTATCAGGCCTTCTGCACCCCAGTCTCCAACCTCTGCTCTCTGAAATATCCTTCTGACCCCATTTTCCAAACTCTGCTCTCTGTAATATTCCTTCTCCACGCCAGTCTCCAACCTCTGCTTACTGCAACGGTCCTGCTGCACCCCAGTCTCCAACCTCTGTACTCTGCAACACTCCTTATGCTCCCCAGTCTCCAAACTCTGCTCTCTGTAACAGTACTTCTGTACAGCAGTCTCCAAACTCTGCTCTCTGTAAAGGTCCTTTTGCACGCCAGTCTCCAACCTCTGCTTTCTTTGTCCTTCCATCTGAACCTCAGTCTCCAACCTCTGCTCTCTGCATAACTTTTTCTGCAACCCATTCTCCAACTTCTGCTCTCTGCAACAGTCCTTTTGAAAAACAGTATCCAACATCTGCTCTCTGAAAAAGTCCTTTAGTACCCTAGTCTCCAACCTCTGCTCTCTGCAACAGTCTTTCTGTACTGCAGTCTCCAACTTCTGCTCTCTGCAATGAAAGTTGTGCACCCAAGTCTCTAACAACTGCTCTCTGCAAAAGGCCTTCTGCACCTCAGTCTGAAAATTTTGGTTTCTGCAACAATCCTTCTGCACCCCAGACTTCAACATCTGCTCTCTGTAACAGTCCTTATGCACCTCAGTCTCCAAACTCTGCTCTATGTAAGATCCTTGTGCAACACAGTCTCCAAAATTTGCTCCCTGTAACAGTTCTTCAACACCTCAGTCTCCAACCTCTGCTCTTCGTAATAATCGATCTACACCTCAGTCTGAAAACTCTTCTCTCTACACGATTCATCTGAAGCCCAGTCTCCAGCCACTGCTCTCTGTAACAGTCCTCCTGCACCTCAGTCTCCAAACTCTGCTCTCTGTAAGATCCTTCTGCCACCCAGTCTCCTAACTTTGCTTTCTATAACAGTCCTTCTGAACCCAAGTCTTCAACCTCTGCTCTATTTAACAGGCCTTCTGCACCCCAGTCTCCAAACTCTGCTCTTTGTAACAGGCCTTCTGCACCCCAGTTTCCAAACTCTTCTCTCTGCAACAATCATTCTACACCTCAGTCTCTAACATCTGTTCTCTGTAAGATCCTTCTGCAACCCAGTCTCCAAACTCTGCCCTCTCTAACAGTTCTTCTGCACCCCTTCTCCCAACTCTTCTTTCTGTAACAGGCTTCTGCACCCCAGTCTCCAAAGTCTGTTCTCTATAACAAGACTTCTGCACCCCAGTCTCCAACCACTGCTCTCTGCAACAGTCCTTCTGCGCCCCAGTCGCCAACCTGTGGTCTCTGCAACAGTGATTCTGCACCTCAGTCTTAAAACACTGTTCTCTGCTATGATCCTTTTGCACCTCATTCTCCAACCTCTCCTCTCTGAATCGATCCTTCTGCACCCCAATCTTCAATGTCTCCTCTCCTCAACAGTCCTTCTACACCTCAGTTTCCAAATTCTGCTCTTGGCAACAGTCCTTCTTCAGCCAAGTCTCCAGCCTCTGCTCTCTGAGACAGTCCTTCTACACCCCAGTCTTCAACCTCTGCTCTGTGTAACAGTCCTTTTGCACCCCAGACTCCAACCTCTGCTCTCTGTAACAATCCTTCTTCACCCCAGTCTCCAACCTCTGCTCTCTGTAACAGTCCTTCTGAACCGTATTCTCAAACCTCTGCTCTCTGTTAGAGTCTTTCTATACCGCAGTCTCCAACCTCTGCTCTCTATAACGGTCCCTCTGTACCCCAATTTCCAACCTTTGCTTTCTGTAACAGTCCTTCTGCATCTCAGTCACCAAACTCTGCTCTCTGTAACAGTCCTGCTGCAACTCAAACTCAAAACTCTGCACTCTATAACAGTCCTTCCGCAACCCAGTCTCCAACCTCTGCTCTCTGTAGCAGGCCTTATGCACCTTAGTCTCCAACTCTGCTCTTTGAAACAGTCCTTCTGTACGCCAGTCTGCAATCTCTGCTCTATCTAACGGTCCTTCTGCACCCCAGTCTCAAACTTCTGCTTTCTGTATAAGTCTTTCTGAACCACGGATTCCAACCTCTGCTTTTTGTAACAGTCCTTCTGCACCGTTGTCTCCAACCTCTAAACTCTGCAACCTTACTTCTGAAACCCATTCTCTAACCTCTGCTCTCTGTAACAGTCCTTCTGCACCCCATTCTCTAACCTCTGCTCTCTGCAACAGTCCTTCTGTAGTACAGTCTCCAACCTCTGCTCTCTGTAACGGTTCTTCTGCACCCCAGTCTCAACCTCTGCTTTCTGTATCAGTAATTTTGCACCCCAGTCTCCAAACTTTGCTCTCTGTTACATTCTTTCTGCACCTCAGTCTCCAACCTCTGCTCTCTGCGACAGTTCTTCTGCACCCCATTTTCCAAACTCTGCTCTCAGCAACAGTTCTTCTGAACCACAGTCTCCAACATGTGCACTCTGAGACAGTTCTTCTATAAACCATTCTCTAAACTCTGCTCTCTGTAACAGTTTTCCTGTATGGCAGTCTCCGAACTCTGCTCTCTGCAATGGTCCTTCTGCACCCCAGTCTCCAAACTCTGTTCTCTGTAACAGTCCTTCTGAACCCCAATCTCAAACCTCTGCTCTCTGCAAAGATCCTTCTACACCCCAGTCTCCAACCTATGTAATCTCCAACAGTCCTTCTGCACCTCAATCTGAAACCTCGGTTCTCTGCAATTTTCATTCTCCACCTCAGTCTCCAAACTCTGCTCTCTGTAACAGTCTTGTTCCACCTCAGTCTCCAACCTCTGTTCTCAGTAAGATCCTGCTGCAACCCTGTCTTCAGACACTGCTCTCTGTAACAGTCCTTCTGTACCTCAGTCTCCAAACTCTGCTCTCTGCCACAGTCTTTCTAAACCCCAGTTTGCAACCTTTGCTCTCTGAAACATTCC